>NW_019264346.1:387081-397134 GCF_002742605.1 Olea europaea var. sylvestris | reverse complement strand
TTTGGTTTTGTCATACCACGTGACATTTCCCGTCACATGTATTGCCCTGACACATTGCTAGATGTCAATCAGGGACGGCGAATGTGAATTGACGATAAATTAAAATGGTGTATTAATTTATCGATTTTGATTAGATCAAAATAATATTTCACGACGTTAGGCATCGTGGTCGGGAACCTAATGGGTCGCACACAAAAGAGAATTGGAAGACTGCAAATTGTTAATTGATTAATTTAACAATCGTTGGATAAATTAATTAATTGAATTTCTTATTTATAATCCCGAATTAATTAATTGGATTAATTAATTCACAGACCGGGTTTGATTAATTGGATTAATTAAATATTGGACCGGATCGGGCCGGGTCCGTTTGGGTTTATATATATATACAGCTAGGGTTTGAGGTCCATTAAGTTATTCATTGTTCTTGCTAGCACAAAAAAGAAACCCTAGCAGTTGCTGTTTTCTCTCTGTGTGGATTTCATTGGAGGCTGCACAATTGGACAGCTGTGGGAGGCAGATTCAAGCTGCTGGAAAGGAATAACGCGAAAGAGTTTGCAAATCACACAAAAGGTATATTTCTCATCACAGTTTTTATCTAAATACAAAGCTGAATCCTGAATGGGAATTGAAATTTGTTAAATTCCGCTGTGCATGTTTAAATCAATTCCCAACATTTTGAACCCTATTTTATCTCAAACACTCCATTATTGTATAAACTTGTTAGAGTTGAATTTTATCATGTCTTAGGCTCTTCTTCGCACTATATATATGAGAAGTAAACCTTTGCAAAATTAATCCTTATATTACACAATAATTTGTAATCCTCTATTATTCATATTAATAAATTTAAATTCTCCTCTTCAACTGTGATATATTCTTACTATGTAAATCCTGTGTTCTTATTTAATTTTCATATTTCCATGTTATAATTGTTCCTTTATTTACTAATCAAGTGGTACCAATTCAGTTCATAATTCTTAACAAGTGCTATTAGAGCTTGATTTTTGCAATAGCAACTATAAATTATGATATTTTGTTACTAGATTGCAACACAAGATTTTTTCTTTAACAGGTAAAGATACAAGCAATGTTCGCTTAGATAGATTTGGATGCTGCATTATTGGGATTTGACAGGATTCCCTTAACTTGGACTATGGAGGAGAAACAACATAAGGATTGAAAGACCTTATCATAGATACATCTTCATCTTTTTGAATCATATTCTTCAAAATGTTTTAAAGAAGAAAACCACCGCTAAATTAAGGTTGAAATTAGAGCAATTACACATGACAAAAAGTCTAACCAGCAAATTGCATTTGAAGTAGCAACTATATTCTCATCGTATGATAGAAGTTACTTCATTGGAAGATCACGTAACTGTTTTTAAGAAAATCGTGGCTAATTTGGAGATCTTGGAGGTCAAGTATGATGAAGAGGATGTAGGATTGATATTATTGTGCTTGCTACCTGCTTCATACATTTGGTTTAGAGACACTATCTTATACAGTCGTAATACTCTCATAATGGAAAAAGTTTATGATGCTCGTTTTCCAAAGGAAGAGATGAAGTATGTTGTTAGATCTAAGGCTCATGGAAATTGCCTTATTGTATATGATGGTTATGTGAGTGGTAGATCAAGGTCTAATTACCGTAATCATTGCAAGAGATGGGGAGAATTAAGAAGATTTATTATAATTTTCAGAATAAGAATAAATCAGTTGCAGAAGGAAAAACAATCAAGAAACTTCACTGAAATCAGTATTGCGGATGATAGTTACAATGATGGAAAACTTTTGGTAATTTCTGATGGCAACTCCAGATCTGGTAAGAATTAGATTCTTGATACAGTTTATACTTTTCATATGTCTTAATCGAGATTCGTTTTAACATATGAAATAGTTTTTAAAGGTGTTGTGGTAAAGAGTAATAATACACATTGTAGGATAGCTGGTACTAAAAGAGTCAGAATTAAAATATTTGATGGAAATGTCAGAGCACTTCGATTTCCAAACAAGCAAAAATGTGAAGGAAATCATAGGTCCATCATTGTGCCAACATGAAGGACAAGCCTATCGCATTCTTCTCCTATATTACCAAGATATCATGAGATCAGACATTCACAATGATTAATTTTGCTAGTTCTTATGGTTAAACCCTAGTAAATTCTCAAACGTTCCCCAATTCACTGATTTTCTAGCCGAGGTTTTTTCATTATGATACAACCAATAATTGGACCAACATAATTTTTACAATTATGTGGCAATTTTGAGGTGAAATTGCTAATATTACCACCTCACTAACCAGTACTTAAGAATAGAATTATGCAAAAATTATGGACTAATGCATGTGTTACAAAATGTGTGATAGAGAGAATGACAGAATGTGTTGGTATGATGTCATTTGATGAAAAAGTTTATTGTATTTTAAATAGTCCAATAATAGGTTATCATGTGACATTATGTTAAAAATTATGTTAATCATTATGTTTATGTAGCATATGCTACATAAATGAGTGTAACTCGTTCAAGAATTATGGAGTTAGCACAGTTGGATAACAACATAATTATTGTATCCTTCTGTTGTGGAGGAGAAAGTCAAAAAACAATCTAGTATGTATCCTTCTTTGGAAAGGGCACTAATTCGACTTTTCACACTGATCTAAAGCTTTGAGTTACGCTTTTCTTTCATGGAATCTTCCTATGGGATTCAATATAATCTTTGCTGCCCTTTTTGATGAGATGATGCTACTTATGAATTTAATAATATTTACAATTTTTAGGTCGATACAAAACATTGTTATGGTAATTCTTACCTCTGTATTACATAGAGTGATTTTTCTCGTGAAAAAAGCTTGACTTAAATATATCAATCAAGTAGTGGTGCCAAAAATGAATCTGGAGCCCAACTTGTGTTATTCAGAGTAGGCAGTGTCGGGTCTTGATTCAAGAAAAGAGATCTGAAATAGTTTAAACTTTTTATATGTAAAATAGCTCTAAGTTTCTCTCGCAAAATCTTGCAAAAGTGTCTTCTTACTTTGGTAAAATGTCCAAGGCCCAAGAACATGTTAAAGCAGTCAAGAGTGTAATTTGTATTGCTCACTTGTTGAAAACTTTGAATTATCTGCCGAAACTTGGAGAAAAGCATGCTTGACTAATTAGGAAGAATCGCCATTTTGCTTTTATATTATTTTTTTTCTTACTTTTTTTATACTTTTAGTTCACTTTTTAATCATTTTGGTGGTGGTGGTGGGTGGGCATAGGAATAGGTGGATTAATTTTGAAAATAATAAATATATTGTAGAATGTTTTGAATTGTCTTACGTGAGATTAATTTGCACTTCTTAAAAAATTTGAAACTCCATATATAAATTTTTCTTTTCTATTTGATTGTTTCAAGTGAAGGATAAATTAGTCATTTTACAATGTTTTAATGCAAAAAAAAAAAAAATGGACGGTAAGAATTTTTTATACAAAGGTTGATCTGAGTGCACGAATGTCAAAATTAAAACTATAAGGACAATTTGCACAATGGAGGCAAAAGATAAAGATTTCTTTATGCCAATTACTCATATTTCACAGAATGATTTAACAAAACATGACAAAAAGAACCAACTCTGTAAGAAAGGTTTGAAATAAGGGCATAAATGTCAAGTTTAAAATAATAATGAGTGCAAACAATAGAATTTTTTTTGCTAATAGGTCTAGGGCTGGGCAAAACTAACTAATAGCTATTAAGTATTAGTAATACTTAAAAATATTTTATCTCTATGACTTCTAATTCAAGAAAAAAAAATTTATGTAGACTTGAAGACTGAAGCAAATGAATTATTGATATGAATTGCCAATATTTTAGTATTAGTATCTACTTTTTGTTATTTGTATATGTTGGGAAATATATCTTATTAGACAACTTGTTTTTTTATATGTTTTTGAATTGGACTTCATTAATTTGTAAAAGCTATGATTGAATATGTTATTAGTTGTATTTATGTAGTTTTGTTGTAAATGTTAAAAAAATGTAATTATGGTACGGAACTGAACAAAATTGAACCGGACTGAATGAAACTGAACTCAAACGGTTCCATAATTATATTTGGACCCGACGGTTCCGCTTACAATTACCCAAAATTTTCGATTCAGTTCTATTAGGTCTATAAGTGTAATTGGCAATTTTGTAGACAAAACGGGGGTAATTGTATGTTTGTAAAAGTCAGTGATTCAATTGAACATTCTTATAAAAGTCAAGGGCTTAGGATGCAATTATGTATAGTTGGAAGGCTAGGGTTCGAGTTTTGAAAAAGGGAAGAAATCCGAAATCTTGCTAACTGCTCGCCAGGCCAACGCTCGAGTGAAAATAATAGAGAGCTCGACACTCACTCTTCGTCCCCGCGTCACTCACTTTTTGCCGACTTGTCGCCCAAGCAACAGTTTTATGTGGTCAAACCCTAGGTCGCGTTTTGGAGAATTTTATACGGCCCAGGACAATTATTTACCCTCAAGTATAAATAGAACAAGTCTGGGGTCGTGAGGAATGGGTTGCTAATTGTTCTTCATCTTGAATATACTTTCACATCATCTTCTAGAGATCCAAGACATAATTCATTGGAAGATTCAATCATATTCATCTTGTGATCCGGCAACCAAGTTTTGGAAAACATCAAGATTTGTGAATCCAAAGCATCGTGTCTTCCTTAATCTTGTAAGTAAGTAACTCTCTCATTAGAGATTAAGAGAGGTGGACATCAAGTACAGTGAATCGGGCAAGAACAGACGATTCTTGAAATTTCACTTGGTGATACAATCAGCTAAGGACCAACAGGCTGTAGTGGACAGCAGATTGGGTTACAGGAGGCTAGAAGTATGTATGGCAGTAGAGGGTGAGACTGGAACAGCGGGTCTGATTGTGTACGAAGTTTGGTATAACTTGTACTTGTTGAATTGGTATAGTGGATATTACTGACTTGGTCCCGAATTTTTCCCACATTGGGTTTTTCAGTCAACAAATTGTGAGTTGTGTTGATTTGTTTATTTTACATATTGCAAATCGACAGTTCAACATAAGATTAACTAGACATGTATGTTTAACCACCTAGACAACAATTAATTAGTGACTTGTTGCTGTTAATTGTATTATTTCCACACGTAAGGTCGAATTGGTAACTTGGAACGTAAACATAGTAATGCATAAAAGTTGAATTTGACACTATGTTGCATTAGCCGAACTTTCTAGTGTGTCTATGCATTCTAGGTCAAACTTTCAAGTTCGATTCTAAAGAGAACTGAACCGGATCAAACATGACCATGCCCAGCTCTAAATCAGTCACATATTATTTATTTGTCATAAATTATTTATTTTATTTATCATTTATTATTTATTGGTTATAAATTAATCATTTTATTCTTCAAAACACTCTTCATCCAAGCCCCATCCCAGCTTAATAATACCCAATCCCAATCCACCACAAACATCTTGCCACCTCACCACCATCGCGGTCGCCACTACCACCACCACCTTCACCATTTGTACTATTAGCACTAGCACCATCATCGCCAACACCACCATCATTGCACCACGACGGCCAACTCCACCACCACCACCACATCGCCATCATCCCACTCCACGACCCCCACATCTCTACAATACCACAACTACCATCCCCACCAAAATTTCGCCAAACTCATCTCCGCTATCACCACTACCGCATCATTTCCACCGCCTATATCAACAATCACCACCAACACCTCCTCTAACCCACCATCTTCTTCACATCTACCACATTACAACCATTAACATCACACCAAATAGAAGAAGAGAAAAATAGATCACCACTATACACAGAAGCAGATCATCGCTGCGCACGAAACAATGGCAATGGAAGTGCATCACCATTGTTTCATCCATAGCGACGCCATGGTCACAATACTACAGTGCATGTTGTCACGCACATGGGTGCTGCTGTTGTGCCTGTCGCTGACAGAGGTTGAAGGAGCGAATGAAGAAGATAAAATGGCAATAAGTTGAAAATGAATTAGGATTTATGGGTTGAATGGAATGAAGGTAGTAGGTTAATTAATTTAATATTAATAAAAATTATGACCTAATTTTTATATAAATAATTCTTATATTTGATTTTTTATGTTGGAAGTTGAAAAAAATGCTTGAGTGTAATTTCCACTTTTCTATTTTTTCTTTTCAATCTATGTTTTGTGTGACTTAAATTAAATTTACTAAAACTTAAGTTGAAGATAATAAATTAATTTTAATTACATAATTTACTAAATTTGCAACTTTTCAATCGTATATTTCATCAATTTTTATCAAAATTTACTACAAATTTAATTTTTAACTCTACCAAACTAGGGTTTAATTTTGGCCACTGTCAAAATTTCTCAAAATGAAATTGGCATATAACTTAGTTAATTAGTTACTAGCATTAATCTGGTTAAGTCGACTCGTTCTAACAGTGAGTTGATATTTTTATTATATTTTATATTTTATTAAATTAAACTCCTTGAACTAATTTACATGTTTCTTTGTTTAAAAAAATAATTAAAAAAAAGAGTTTATCAAAATATTAATAATTTTTAAAGCCAAAAAATAAAGCATTTGTTCTGTTTTTAATGTAAATACTGTGACATTATTTATAAAACGAAAAATGTAAGACATTTTTATAAAAGTTAAATAATAATTGTTGACTTTTGGTTTTAAAAAAGAAATAGTGATATACAATAATTGTCCCTAACATCTGGCCTATGTTTGAATTCGGTCTCTCGTGTTTTTCTTTTTTTTTTTTTTTTGGCATGAATATCCGCAACTTGTGGTTCTGTGTGAAAAGGGTTGTTTTTCATAGTTTGTACAATTTTTTTGTCATATATTTTTCTCAACCTTTCCTTAATTAGTATATTTGTCCCTAGTGATAGTTTTGATCCAAAATTTTTTTTAATAAGAGTGCATAAAAATACTTATTAGTACCTTATATTTTAAAATAAGTGAAAAATACAAAAGTTTGACAAAATATCTACCTCTAATTTCAAAGCAAGCTAAATGAATATTTGGACTTAAATTAGCTTCAAGGATAAAATATACAATTAATTCAAATTAAGCACGAGATTGCACGAAAAAAAATTTAGGGCAAAAGTGCCACAAATGAACAAAGTTTAAAGTTATTGATAGTAATGGTGGGACAAACAAAAACTATGATTTGAAAATATAATTATCCGATCAAAAATTATATTTTATCCAAAAAAAAAAAAAATCTATGATGCCCTTCCCTTTAGTTAAATAATTAAACAATAAGAGAAAATAAGACCAAAAAAATAAAATAGCCCATCCCATCTAACCAATCCTTAAAATGGATTGTACAAAGAAAATACAGCAACAAAAATAAAACAAAAATATAAATGAAAGAATAGCAGAAGACCAAAGGTAAGAGTTTAGGCGATCAGAGAAAGAAGTGGTGAAATTTTAAAAAAGAATATAATAAGGAAAAGAAAAAAAAAAGTCTCCAACCTCAATCGGCGGAAACCTAGGAAAATAATGCCAGTGTATCAAAATTTTGGTGGGCCTGTAAGCAAATAAAAAAAAGGGAAAAGCACGTTGCAGTTTGCCAATCCCAAGTAAATTGCAATCGAAAAAGGTGTTGCTTGCAAAAAAAAAGTGGGGGAAAAGGGGTTTTGTCCCATTAGTTTGAGTTTATGATTGTTATTCGTGCTATCAAAAGTGCCGCGTGAGTAATTATATGAGTTAGATTCTTAATTCCTATTTGACAATCATTATTTAGAAAAAAAAAAAAAGTGTTTTGAATAGTTCTTTTAAGAGAATGTGTAGTTTACAAGTACGAAACAATTTTGAATTTACGTGCAGCATATTTTATGGTGTGAATATATAGTTGAAATGAGTGAGTAGAAAATTGAGTTTTCAAATAATGGTTGTCAAACATGGGTTTAATTGTGCGTTTATTAATTATTTTAGGAGAAAATTCAGTATTGGACAAGAAACGATGAAAATGAACTTAAATGATCAAGACGGATGAAAATTGGATGAAATTGGAATTCATGGACCAATCTATTAAGGTTGGAAGTTGAAGGCTTGCCTTGCAATATTGGAGGACATGAGTTTAACAAGAAACCAAATCAAGGACCAAAGTGAACATTCTACTATGGTCAACATTGGTTTGATGGCAGAGCTCAGGCATGGGTAAATTCAATTAAACCATGTGATCGCACTGAAACATGCTGTGCGAACGCAGTAGTCAACGGAACATTTCATCTTAATTCGTTGTATTGAATCCAATGATGCCTTTAGTCCTTTTATTATTTGATTCAACAATCATGAATGGCTAAATACTTTGTTGTTAGTATGGATGATGTATCTTATGTTAATGTTTATTTCATTTAAAAGATTTCATATAATTTGATTATGTGTTAATCGCTTATTGTTTGTGTTAATTGGCGATGAAGAAACTTAAATTCAACATCTTTTTACTTTGTTAAATCACTTAATCCAAAATTTTAAACTATTGAATAAGATCACAAGTATATTATTTAAATTTATGTTGAACGAGTTAATGGAGAAGTCTGCAAGTTGATCAACTCACATATTGCAGAGGAAACTAATTTCAATGAATTATGTATCTATCATTAACGCATAAGAATCTACGAAAATAATTACTAGTGCATATATATCTCTAATTTCAGAATAGAGATGAAGAAACACTATTGAAATGGTAAATCTTAACACAACTTTTCTCTTTTAAATTAATGTCCCCAATTATGTTAACAACACATAACGGGGAAAGAATAATATTGCAATTATTAACAAAAATCTATATTTGAATTCTTGGGTTAAAAAAAATTGATTTTTACTGTATTTTGATAAAAATTTATGAAATTTGTGTTTAAAAAGTTGATAAAAGTTATAAAATTCATTTTAATTGACAATAAATTTGAAAAAAAAAAAAAGAAGAAGAAGAAGAAGAAAAAAGAAGGGAATTCCAAAAATGAAACAAACAAGAAGTACGATTGTGTTATAAGACTGTGTCGTGGAACAAAAATAATTATTTTGCCTAAGAAATCCCAACGGACCCAAATCTAAGAAAAACCTAATTATTACTAGATTTACAAAATCCTATGTACTTGCTCCCATCCCCAACGGCCCCCACGATCTTCCTAATTTTTCATTTTTTTATAAGGGAGGGAAAAAATCATAAGCATTGTACATTAAAAATACAATATCAAATATATCAAATTTGTAAAATCTTTTCAAAAATCAAGTGATAAATATTATCTATCTTTTTTATAAATAATATAAAATTATCTTTCCTATAAACAATATATATTTATATTAGAAATTTTTTTGACTTAAATTAAAGATTATTATTCAGTAATTTGGAATATATTCTCAAGGCCGGTCCTGTGATCGTGGGGCCCGAGGTGAACTCCGTAAATTGGGCCCCTTAAATCAACGGAAATCAAAATTCAACGGTGTATTATACAATTAATTGCTAACTTAAAATTTAATGTAAAAGACATTTACAAAACATCTTAACTATGGGAGGATTCTTTTACGTTAATTAGTGAGTTTTACCAAAAAAAAAAAATGGAAAAAAAAATTTGGGCCCCCTTGAAGAGCTGGGCCTAAGGAAGCGGCCTATTGAGCCTATGCTTAGGTCCGGCTTTGTATATTCTCTTACCTCATCACTTCCTGAATAATTTGGTCAAAATTTCACCAAATTTGTTACCTAAGAACCAACTTTACAGTTTCTATGAAAGCGTTGTTAAGATTTGAGGTCCATCTTAATAATGTTAATTTTGTTAAGAAGAGTGGTGCAAGATCTATTTAAGTTGGTTAATATTTCGGTATTTAACCGATGTGGGATTTATTCCCTTAACATGTCCCCACAAGATGGTGACTCTTTTTTAGCAGACCAATCTTGAAATTCGTGTGCTCATTTTTTAGACTTAATTGGATCAAATAGCTCGTTGGAACTTACTGGGCTCTGATACCATGTTAAAATTTGGGGTCCATCTTAATAAGGTCAACCTTGTTAAG
>NW_019264346.1:377462-386809 GCF_002742605.1 Olea europaea var. sylvestris | reverse complement strand
TATTATTGAAAATCAAAGCCCTATATTTATAGGTAAGAATCAGGGATACAATGGTAATAATTTCTAGGGGTACAAATGTCATTCACCAATAAACTTTAATGGACTTTCCATTTACAACACTCTCCCTTGAATGACATATAACAAAATATCTGCCTCGTTAAAACCTTATTTGATAAAAACTCAATGGGAAAAAAATCAAACGAAGGAAAAAGAGTACAGTTATTTTGGAGTATTAAAATTAAATGCTGCCTTATTAAAACCTTACTAGAAAAACCCAATGGGATAAAACCTAAGCGAAGAAAAAGAGTACAGCTACTCCCCTTGATGTTGATCACTGAAAATCTTTGAGTCGACGCATTCCAATCTCATGAACTAATTTTTTGAATGTAGATGTTGGCAGCGCTTTTGTGAATAGATCAGCCACATTGTCACTTGAGTGAATTTGTTGAATATAAATGTCACCATTCTTCTGAAGTTCATGCGTATGAAAGAATTTTGGAGAAACATACTTCGTCCTGTCGCCTTTGATATAGCCTCCCTTGAGTTGTGCGATACAAACTGCATTATCTTCAAACAAAATTGTTGGACTATCTTTTGTTGAAGTCAATCCATATGATGATTGGATATGATGGGTCATATTCCTCAACCATACACATTCTCGTCCTACTTCATGGATTGCAATAATCTCAGAATGAGTTGAGGATGTTGCTGTCAATGATTGCTTCACAGATCTCCATGATATAGCTGTTCCTCCACGTGTAAACATATATCCTATTTGTGATTTAGCTTTATGTGGATCGGAGAGATAGCCTGCATCTGCATATCCCACTAAAGCAATTTGCAAAATAAGTTAATGCTCCAATTGCACTAAGATATGGTATTTTAGGACCAAGAATTTTTTCTCCATCTTCAAGTGGACGAAATGGATCTTTTTTCACATCAAGTGATCGAACAACCATAGGTGATGACAATGGATGTGCATTATCCATATAAAAGCGTTTCAAGACTTTTTCTGTATAAGTATATTGATGAACAAATAATCCCTCTGGAAAATGTTCAATTTGTAATCCAAGACAAAATTTGATTTTCCCCAAATCTTTCATCTCAAATTCATTTCTCAAATAATTTGCAATTTTGTTGAACTCTTCAGGAGTTCCAATTAAATTTAAATCATCAACATAAACTGTCACAATTGCAAATTTAATATTTGTTTTCTTTATGAAAACACGTGGGCAGATATCGTCATTTTTATAACCCTTTTTTCAACAAATATTCGCTAAAGCAATTATACCACATGTGTCCGGATTGTTTCAATCCATATAATGATTTTTGCAATTTAATTGAGAACGTAGTTCTCGGACATGTATCATTTATTCCTGGCACCTTAAATCCTTCAGGGACTTTCATATATATGTCACCGTCAAGTGAACCATATAGGTAGATAGTTACTACATCCATAAGGCACATATCGAGCCCTTGTGACACGGTCAAATTAATTAAGAACTTAAAAGTGATGGTATCCATTACGGGAGAATATGTTTCCTCATAATCAATTCCCGATCTTTGGGAGAAACCTTGAGCCACTAGTCGGGCTTTGTATCTTGTAATTTCATTATTCTCATTTCTCTTTCGTGCAAAAACCCATTTATATCCAACAGAGATTACATTTTTAGGTGTTCGAACTACTAGTCCAAACACTTTTCGTTTCTCCAAAGAATTCAATTCTGCCTATATGACTTCTTTTCATTTTGGCCAATCATTTCTATTTCGACAATCATTAACAGACTGTGGTTCAGGATCCTCATTTTGCATAATATCAAGAGCCATGTTAAAGGCGAAAATATTGTCTATAACAATATTATTCCGTTCCCATAATTTATGAGATATCATATAATTTATTGAGATCTCATTATTTTTGGACACCTCTGGTTCTTCAGGAACTATACATTCAATATTTGATTGATCAATCTTTTCTAATGCGATTTCTTCTAAAGTTTTTGGTTGGTTTTTCTCCTGTACTCTTCTTTTCGAGATACAGAGTCTTTTGAACCTACTGGTCGACCACGCTTCTGACGTATTTGAGATTCATTTGCCACAGCAGATTGTCCTGCAGGGACATTAATTTTTGCTGGAATATTTTTCTGCTGAAATATATGACTTTGTCACTTTTTTCGTGTCAACAAATACATCAAGTAGTTGAATTACAACTCTTTGCAAATGAATGATTTTTTCAACCTCTTGTTCACATTGATTGCTACGGGGATCAAAGTGAAATAGAGTTGTCTCATTCCAAGAAATTCTATCTTGTTTTTTAGGATGTAGTTTTTCTCTTTCCAAAGTTGGGAAAGTCATTTCATCAAAATGACAATCTGCAAAACGTGCAGTAAATAAGTCACTCGTTAAAGGGTCAAGATATCTAATAATAGATGGTGAATCAAAACCCACATAAATTCCAAGTTTTCGTTGGGGACCCATTTTAGTACATTGTGGGGGGTGAAATAGGAACTTGGATAGCACAACCAAAAATCCGTAGGTGAGAAATATCATGTTCATGACCAAATGCAAGTTGCAAAGGTGAATATTGATGATAGGCAGTTGGTCTTATACGAACCAATGATGCAGCATGTAATATGGCATGACTCCAAACAGAAGTTGGGAGTTTTGTTTTCATAAGTAATAATCTAGCAATAAGTTGTAAACGTTTAATAACGTTTCCGCTAAACCATTTTGTGTATGAACATGTGCAACTGAATGTTCAATTTCAATCCCAATTGACATACAATAATCATCAAATGCTTGTGGTCTAAATTCACCAGCATTGTCAAGACGAGTAGTCTTGATTGAGTAATCGAGGAATTGTGCTCACAATTTTATGATTTGAACAAGTAGTCTAGCAAATGCTACATTCATAATTGAAGGCAAACATGTGACCATCTTGTAGAAGAATCAATTAATACCATAAAGTAACGAAATGGTCCACATGATGGGTGTATTGGCCCACATATATCTCCATGTATTCTTTTCAAGAAAGTTGGAGACTCAATATTGACCTTTATAGTTGAAGGTCTAATGACTATCTTGCCTTGCGAACAAGCTACACATGGATAATCATTAGATAAAAGAATCTTCTGGTTCTTTAAAAGATATCCATGTGAGTTGTTTATTATTCGACGCATTATTATGGCTCCTGGATATCCAAGTCAATCATGTCAAAGTACAAAACTTTTTGAATCAACGAACTTCTGGTTCGTAACACTATTTGATTCGACTATTTTTATAAATGTAAAATACATGCCAGACGGGAGTGCATGAAAATTTTCTTTTATCTACTTCTTGCCTGATACAAAAGAAGTGATATAAAGATATTCAACATTATTTTCTTGTATCATCTCAATGTGATATTCATTGCAGCGAATATCTTTAAAACTAAGCAAATTTTTTCTGGATTTGTTAGAATAAAGTGCATCGTCAATATATAATTTTGTATTATTTGGTAAAATAATAAATAATACAAACTCTTCCGGAGCCTTCAACGATATTCGATGCACTCGATATCGTATTAACATTATTTTTTGCTAATATTAAGTCTAAAAAGTATTTTTTGTCTTGAAGAATAGTATGTGTAGTTGCATTATCAATTAAGCAGCTGTCTTGATTATCCATCATGAATCTATAAATATAACAAAATAAATAAAATTTAAAAAAAAACTTGAATTTAGATTTAAAGAAGTAAACATTACTTAATATCATGAAATAAACGGTGCATAATAGAGTTTTATTTTATTATTTTTTTTTGTGCGGAAAAGTAAAGACATATTTCAGACTGAATTTTTAAAATGAAAGAAATACTAGTAAATTAATCTATATCTTCTATCACACCACCCCCAACCAAATGGTCAATATTTCAATTTGGATTAGTAAAGAAATCAGAGACATCCAAATGAGTCACATCAATTGTACCATCATAATCAGTAAAATTAGTTTCCATTTTTCTTTTCCCTTGATTGATCTCTGGTAGAGATCCACAAGATATTTTGAGGTACAACACGTACGTGCCCAATGCCCTTTCATTCCACATCTGAAGTAACTTTCTTCATGCTCCTTTTTAGATTTGTCACTCTCGTTTGCTTTGTGCCTTTTGAATTTATTGTCGTGTTGTTGATAACTTTGTTGATTATTTCTTCCATGATTTATTCCACGTCCACGTCCGTGTCCGTGTCCACGTCCACGTCCATGTCCTTGTCTTGATATTGCATTTGCTTCAGACAATGTAGTACCATTTGCTTCAAGCAATGGTACAGAACCAGTTGGACATAATCCATGATTTTTCATCAACAATTCATTATTTTGTTCAGCAACTAGTAGGCAAGATATAAGTTCTGAGTACTTTTTGAAGCCACGCTCACGATATTGCTGCTGGAGGAGCACATTCGAGGCATGAAAGGTAGAGAAAGTTTTTTCCACCATATCTTCATCGGTGATTTTTTCTCCACACAAAATTAACTTTGAACATATTCTGAACAATTCAGAATTGTACTCACTAACCGTTTTAAAGTCTTGCAAAAGAATTTGCATCCATTCATAACGGGCTTTGGGGAGGACTATAGTTCTCTGATGATCAAATCTTTCAGTTAACTTTTTCCAAAGAACTTGTGGATCTTTCTCAGTGAAATATTCAATTTTTAATCTATCGTGAAGATAATGATGGAGGAAAATGAGTGCTTTTGCACGATCTTGCAGGGATTTATTGTTTCCTTCTTTAATTGTCTCTCCCAGACCTTTTGAGACAAGATGGATATCAGCATCCAATATCCATGACAGATAATTTTTGCCAGTTATATCAAGTGCAGCAAACTCAAGTTTCGTAATGTTTGCCACTTGTTTAACTACTTAATAAAAAAATGCAATTAGTTTCGAAGAATATGATTAATCATCACATGTAAATCAAACAGTCAATATCAACATGATTTTAAGTTACGTGTTTTCCTCTAGGGATAAACACTAATTTGAAATAATATGTTCTTTGAAACATATGCTACTTTTGGAGCACATTATATTTTGCTATTATTTCTTTAAGTGCAATATGTCAATATTCTTTTGGAATATTGAGAGTTATAATTTATGCACTTCAGGAGCAAATAATATTCTTATAATGTTGTGCTACTTCTGGAGCAACAACGAATAGATCTATGATTAATATTCTTCTGGAATATTAATTATAATGTTGTGCTACTTCAGGAGTAACAACAATTAAAAATAAATTTAATGTAATGTTTCATAACTAAACATAAAAAAAATGATAATACATCCAATTTCTCACCATTAATTAATATACAAACACATTAAAATATTATTTTGAATTAATAACGTGAGTTGAGTGAAACACAAAAAAAAATAATAATAATAAAAATTGGTGACATGTAGGAACTTATTCACATTTTATGGCACGAAATTCTAATTACGTGCAATTAAAAGAATTGAATTAGTATTAACCAATTAAGGCGTGAAATTTGCAGAAACCAATGAATTTGAGAGAAAAGATGAATTGGGTACGGTTATTTGTTAATTATATATATATATGGAATCAGCCAAAATAGAGATCTGGAATTGAAGCTTGCTTACAAAGAACATTGACTAATTAAACAAAAAAAATTATAAGCATGTGTAGAACTTAAAGGGCTAATCTAAATGTAAGGAGGGTGTAGAAATATGAATTAATGCATATCAATTGATTTAACATAAATATATCTCCATAAAAATACACGTGGATTGATGTAAAGGAAAAAACATTAATTAAATGAAAGAGAGGTACAAAGAAAACATAATGATCGAGAAAGATGAGATCACGTATTGCAGATTCAACATATGTATATGTAAAATTCACGTATTATTAAATTAATTTTGATATATGTAATAGATGATTATGAAAAAAAAATTACTACCTTCTAAGAGTTTCATGCTGATAACATGTTATAAAATGAGAGGAAAAGAAAATAGAGAAAACTCAAAGAAAATAGAGAAAACTCAATAAAACTTTTGTGTGTATTATTGAAAACCAAAGCCCTATATTTATAGGTAAGAATCAAGGATACAATGGTAATAATTTCTAAGGTTACAGGAGTACAAATGTCATTCACCAATAAACTTTAATAGACTTTCCAGTTACAACAATATAGATTTATATGTTAAAAATATAATTAATACCCGATTCAAAAAAAAATAAAAAATCTTAATGACATGATCCATGATTATCAAATTTTAAAACCATTATTTTTCTTAATTCTCTCTAATGAGAAAGGATGGATGGTCAATTTCAAATTTTTCGTCAACTATTGCTATATGTATATCGATTCATATCAATTAATTTCTAATTGAGAGACTCATACAAATGAATCATGTGCCAGGAACCAGATTTGATTTGGTGACACGAGGATTTTCAGTCCTATGCTCTACCAGCTGAACTATCCCGACCATTCCCAATGTAACATCGCATCCTCATTTTATTAGATGACTGGGTATATATCAATTAAAGGGACAAGGGGAGAGAGTCAGATTCGAAAAAAGGTTTCCTCACTTCTTTCTCTCATTCAAAATCGTGCATAATACTTTCATCTCACACGGCTCCTAAGTGATAAAAGAAAGAAGAACTCATCTTCTTTCTTTTTTGTTTTTAGCTTTTGCTTTTGCATTTGCTTTTGCTTTTGTGTTTGTGTTTGTGTTTTTTTTTTTTTGTTTTTTGTTTTTTTTTGCTTCAATAAGTCCATCTTAACAAAATTTATTTGGACAAAAATCATCATAAAAACAAGATACGCTAATTAATTAAAGGTTGATAAGAAAAATGATAAAAGGAGTTGAAGACATAAGTGTGACAATAAATAAATGTTATAGATCTTTTATACAACTAACTTGTGATCGAGTGTATATATATATATATAGATATATAGACACACACATGCCCTCCGGGACATAGCCCAGTGGTGCAAAGGATAGGAGTGAGGTTATCTCATGCCTTGCTAGTAGTCGTAGTGTGGGGTTTCGATTTCTGAAACATAAAATTGGACTCCTTGTAGGCACAGTGTACAAGTAGCTCTTGTTCCCTGACCTGTTGGGGCACATTCCGCGATTTATCTCCCTAACAAAGTTCTAGGGGTGGGGCGGTGGAGGCCCTCAAGGTCGGGGTTCAACCTTTATATATAGACACACACACACACACACACACAAAATTTTTGAATTAAAAAAGGTTATTAAAAACATGATGTGCTAATTAATGAAAGTTTATGAAGAATAATACCATAAAAAAAGTACAAGATATATATGTAACAATGAATAAAGAATTAAAACATTTAATGCAATTGAAATGTAGTACATTTATAAAATAAGGTGATCTCAATATTCACCCATAAACTTTATATTTTGTCCTTATACTAGATTTTTTTATTAAATGAAATATTAATATTTAATATTTTCAATTCTTTCTATCCAAATCAATATGGCGCAAAATAAATGAATTGTTGATCAAAAAATCAATTCTTGATATTTGTGTGTGGATCAAGAAGTTTGAATTATAAAATATATATTTAGTATTTTTGTGAAGAAACTAATATTTGATCGTGTTCTTCATTATTTAGTTTGAGGACTTGGAGAGCAATATAAAATGAAGGACCATGATAGCAATTAAATGAAGTTTAAGTGTTTTATTTTTAGAGTTATGCTATACAAGTAGGGTCATTGACACGGCACCGATCATGGCCCTGTTTTCAAACCCTATTTGAGTGTTATAATCCTTTGTTTTTAAAAAACAAATGACAGCTACATACGTGCTAATGAAACAGAAGAAAATGGCTGTCGGGTGAATGCCCAACTGTAGGACCTAAAATATGGAAAACAAAGAGAAAGGAACGCAAAGAATCTAGGAAAACTGGAAAAGAGAAAAAGAAGCAGGGATATAGCCAGAGGCGGAGGGACCTACTCCCCGCGTCAGTTTAGAAGTCAATTTTTTTTTTTTAATAAAAATTCTTTTTTTAATAGGGGAATTTTATTTTATTTTATTTTTGTTAATGTATCAGTCAATATAAATTTAATTTTTTTTTTTTTGCATTTATTCTATATTTTTTTTATCTAATAAATATTGAAATTGAATATTTTCGTGTTATACTTATCAGAATTGGCAACTTGAATTTGATCAATAATCCCATCATTCACTGGTAAAACTTAAAAGACCTTTGTTACCCAGGAGATCAACTAAGCTCATTTTGTTTACTTTAAAGCAAAATTCTTTAATTTTCATACTCATTTTTAACCACACATTCACACAATAAAATATTTTACACATAAAATCAAGGATTTTTCCTACTTTCTAACCATATATTCTTCAAAAATCACTATTTAAATATCTTTTTTTCTTAATAATAACCATCAAACAAGGCTTAAGTCAATGTTTGAACTTTATTATCTGAAACTCATTTTTTCCTTAAAAGTACATATTCTCTCAATAAAATAATTTTTCACGCGTACTAAAATTTTTTTCCAATTTTTTGACAATATATTTTTTAATAAAGTTATTATTTCAAAATCTATTGTGCCAGAAAATAAGTGCAAGTAGTCGTTTCATAAATAAAAAAATATTTGGACAAATCATCAACAAATATAGTATGTGCTAATTAATTGAAAGTTAAGGGCGAGAGTACACACACACACACACAATCAATAACATGTAATCAAAAATAAGTTTGAAGAAAAATAAATTTTAAAAAATGAAAACCAAATAGGAAAAAATGGTAGTATAAAAGTATGTTAACAATTTTTCTCGTGAAAAAAAAAATTGAACTTCAAATATGTGGGATAAGTAGTTTCAGAAGTGTTAAAATATGAGGATAAATATATAGTATAATATGAAATAAATATCACAAATACACAAAAAACAAAAGATAACTGGTAGAGCAAAGGAGAATTTATTAAAAAATACAGAAAAAGAATACAAAGATTTTTTCTTTACAAGTTTGTCTAACTTGTCTAAATCATAATAAAGAGCTAATTATATATAGGAAACATTTCAAATACTAGAACAGAGTTATAGATGGAAAATGATGTGGAAAAATGTAACAAAAATGTGAAACTGGCTTGGACTGGATATATAGGAGCTCAAGCGCCAAACAGATTGCTGTAAAGAATTTAATGCCACTGCTCGAGTAGGAAGTTAGAGCCCAACTAGGGTAAAAGCGCCAAAAATTTCTCCCTAATCCATATCTTAACCTGTTTAAGTTGAACACAAATTTCAAACTTCCAAATGAACTCCCAAATTGAATTTTAACTAGAATTGTCAAACAAATTTCAAATAGGATTCCCAA
>NW_019264346.1:339500-369779 GCF_002742605.1 Olea europaea var. sylvestris | reverse complement strand
TTTTTTTATTTGACTTTTAGATTTTAGTTGATTTGTGTTCTTATCTTTAAATTTAAGATTTTAGGGTCTTCATTTCTTATAAGAATTGTAATTGCACAAATTATTTCTTTTGTTTTGATTCAGTTTCTCTTTAACACTTAACCTTCACCAAATTTAGAGCCTTTGAATTCAGTTTTAGTTCACGTTCTCTATTTTTTAGAGTTGACATGATAATATCAACTGTAAAACCCTCTCTTCCATATTCTGGACCATATCACAGTATCAACCTTTCACAGTAGGATCAACCTTTCACAGTACTTATCACTTAAGGAATTCAATAGGACAACAAGTTGTTGATCATCGGACAACTTCTCATCACAATTAGCTAAGTTTTGAATCAATTTTGTGAAAATATCAATATTATGTTCTACGGTAGATGAGTTATCAAATCTAAAGTTGTACAATTGTCTTAGGAGATATCATTTGTTAGGCATAGTTTAGTTAGATAAAGTTACACTAACTTAGCACAGAAGGTTTCAGCAATAATAGTTTTTCCAATCTTTCTTATCACATTATCAAACAAATGAAGAAAGATAGAACTCCAGGCAACTTCATCCAATTGTTATCTTCTATAAACACTAATTTCAGTACCCCATGATCCATCAAGAGCAGAAGCACACTTTTGTTGTAACAACAGAACCCTCATCTTTTGGCGCCGAAGACTAAAGTCTCCAGTAGCTTTTAGATCTCAACTTCAAATTTGCATACATTCGTCAATTTAACAAATAAAATCACAATATCAAGATTATACAACACGCAGATTATTGGGATTCAATCAATGTGAGAAAATTATAGGATATGCAACTTTCAGAGTAAAGAAAAATATTACAAAAATATCTCCTTAACATGTAATTTACACAAACTATAAAATAGCTTATACAATTCAAGTATGCAGAATAACATAGCAACAAGCGCAATCAAGTCAAACAAGTAATTATCAGATACGATTGTAAATTTGACAGGTTTTAACGAGTGGAGACCATTTGATCCACTATTTCCTCATATTTCCAAAGCCTCGTACGAGATTTTAGACAAAGATAAGCATTGGTAGAACACTTACCTTAATAACCAAATCAAATTAAACAAAAAAAAAAGTTTAATAATAACAAAGGATTAAAGAGTATGGAAAGATTATACCAGAGCCCGAAACCTCAAAATTTTCAAATGAAGGGAACAGTGGAAGAATATCATAATCGGACCAAAAATCTAAGATTGTACAAAGGTCCCATCGAGTCACAGTGACTTAGTATAACTCAGTAGTGAGTCAAGAAAACCAGCAAGAATACTAGTGAGTCAACTCAACTTATCAATACTCAGGATGAGTTTCTAAGCATCACCTCAACTCAGTGTTGAGTCAAGAACCAAATCATTAGAACTCAGTAAAAACACTAAATTTTTCAGATTAAAGGCGAGCCAAAGTATTTTATCACCAAAAAATTCAAGAATAGAACAGATCTAAACNAGTAAAAACACTAAATTTTTCAGATTAAAGGCGAGCCAAAGTATTTTATCACCAAAAAATTCAAGAATAGAACAGATCTAAACGCAGAAGACACAAAATTTTTATAGAATCCAATAAAAAATTGAATTGAAGGTAGATCATAATAGTATTTTTTAGAAAACACAATTTGTTTTCAACAACTCTTCAAAATTTTCAAGATTTAGCAAATCTACAATTTGAAGAACTAGGGTTTCAAGAAAACAAAAAACGTAACTACTGAAAAAAAAAAAAGGTTCTGATAAGACTTGTTGGTCTTAGAATCACCAAAATAACAACATTTTGTAAAACTTAAAGCTGTAGAAAACATAAAATAGAAGAAAATAGAAGAACACAGAAGGTTGTTCAGCAATATCTACTCATCTATAAAGAAATTTTCTTCATTGGTGTTTCTTCTCGCCTTTCTAAATATTATAACAGAATATATTCCTCAAAATCTCAAATTGCAGACTAATACAATCAAGAACATCTCACAAAAATATTACAGCGATTGAAAATGAAGAAGAGTACAGAATACTCAAAGAGCAAGATAGAAACCCTATACAGAATAAATCCAACAAATGAGAGAGACGTGAGAGGCAATATATATGCCTAACCAAAAGTCACCAATCCAATGGCTAAGAGAAGGTCATGTTTAAGGCCAAGATAAACCATCGCTTAAAGAGGTAAACGCGTGTTTTAGATATACGTTTAAATCAAGTATTTTGGGCCTCAAACCGGAGTACAATTTGGTCCAATAAAATAGGTAGGCCAATTAGAATAGTGAGGCAACCCAATACAACTGTTGGATAAAACTCTTGAAATTCGGTTCCATTCGATTTTTTTAAGTTTAATACCAAAATGAGTATTAGAAAACAAAATCAGCAGGTATGGTTTGATTCTCGATTCTAGACCAAGGACAAGGTACAACTCTTATCCCTAGTTTGTAACTCGATTTTTCAGATTATCGGCAATCGAATCAAGTAGCCTAGTGACACTTACATTGACGTTCTATTTATTTTGGTAAAGGCGAAACTTTAAGTTATCAAAACTTGTAAATATTAAAAGTTACTTTAATTTACAATTAAATCACCTAAACTTATGAGCTTTGTAACTTATTGGAACGTTCGAATATAATGGGGATGAATATAATATTTTTTATAAAATTTAAAAACAGTAATATGATAGATTTAGGGTGAGAAAAAAAATGATTTAGAGTGAGAAAAAAAAAATATATATATATATATATATATAAAAGTGGTTTGGATATATAGTGTTTAAATCAACGAATTCGATAAGGATAATGTTGGAATATAACGTGGATGAACATAACATTTTCTAAAAATTTTAAATTTTTTTTAGGGATAAATTTAAAGTGTGATAGATATATAAGAATGGTGGATGAAAATAGTAGCTCCCAAAGAGAATAGTAATTAAAATTTTGAAAAAGGGTACGACTATTTACATCAACAGTTTTTATATATTCATCCCTATGAAAATATTAAAATTTTAAAAAATTATTATTATCATCCACGTCATATTCCAATATTGTCATTATTAAATTCATTTATTTAAACACTATATATCCACACAAATTTTATATGTTCACCCCACTCAAAATACGTCCCTAATATAATTTCAAAATTTTAAAAAATCACTAAATTAATCTCCAATACATATAACATCAACTTTCTTATAATCCAATAATTAATTCTATAGACAAAACATGAAATTGAAAATAAAATTAAAAGTCATGCACTTGTGTTATTTACCACATGATTTGGTCCGTTATATTTGATTGATGAATATTCATTTTTGTATTCAATCAAAATCAACTTTTTCAGTTTATGTATAATTTTGAAATAAATAAAGCTTATATATGAATTTGAAACAAGTGATAAAGTATTATACTTTAATTAAGGCTAACCATGTCATAGATCTAAAGTGGATATGTTAGGTATTAGTTCCAAAATTGTAAGTGTTGGCCATCATCACGATAATAATTTTCATGCGAATTATAAGCTCAAAATCTATTACGACAGTAATAATAATAATAATAATAGTGTTATCATTACATCTTCACAACTTATGATTTATCCAAGTCAATTATCTCTGATATAGCTACATCCTTTTCTACCAGAGACCTAAAAAGTTGCATTCTATAGCCCAGCCCTCTGCTCATGGATGATGATATTTGTACCAATTACAAGCAATACGTGGCATTGGTCCACTAGTATGCCAATTCACCTACACAAAGTTACATGACAAATATATAAGGAAAAATATAATATCGTTTTAGCTAATGAAAAATTTAATTTAGTTAATAGATGTTCGCCAAAACAAAATGATAGCCATTGACAAATCTAATTGCAACAATCCTATGGGATGCAATTGCAAGTGGTTCATCCCAAAGTGGAAGAAATGTAAGGCATTGTTGTTGGCTCAAGTGAATAAGAAGTTTTCTGATCAAAGGCCAATTCTTTTCACCTCTACCTATAATATTAGCCATAGCTCGAAAATTATAGTTACTATATGAGATTACATCCTTCACACCAACTACTTAAGGTTTAAGAATAATGTGAAATAAACCCAAATAAGCCATGGACTTTGACCCACGTGCACTATATATCTTTTTTTTTTTTTTCATTTTTTTTTTTTTGCCAAATTGGAGGCTGGCTTGATAATGTAGGCTGATTTAAAGGTGTAATGGAACTATCCAATTGTTATTATATATTGTCTTGTCCAGATTGCACCAACTCAAAAATATGATGGGTCTCGACGAGTAGATATATCTATCTTTGAAGACGGACAACCTTTTGTCTTAGTTTTGATTTGGGGCTCAACTAATGGTATAGAATTCGGACTAGCAATCTCTTTCAATTTTTATAGGATTTCTGCCTTCACATGATCATTATTATCTTGATAACATCTATGAATCATCTTAAATAATGATGTACAATTAATCTCAAACTTGTTAACTTTGTCAGGAGGAACTAGATCAAGTTTTTTTTCAGGTGAGAGTGTAATCTTGATAAAGGAATGGGTTGAGATTCTATCTTGTACTCTGAAATCTCATGGGCACACGGTAATTCATGCGATTGTCACATAACACATCCACAAGCCATCTTGTCAATCCCTATGTCATCAGCTCGCTCGGACTCTCTTGAAGTATCAAATTCATTGCAATTCTTTATGTAAATAAGCTTAACTCTATAAACAAGATAGGTTAGAAATTATGTTGGATAGTACCTGATTTGATATAGAGAAGTCTTACTTTGGTCCAATTTCTTATTTTTGGTAATTTAGATATTTTAGGACTCTATTTTCGGTTTTACTAGATTTCTAGGTATTCTAGAATTTTATTCTATTTAAACTTTATTCTAGGTTTTTTAGTATAAATAAGTTTATTTTTCTACATTGTATGACAAGACTTTTGAGATTAAATTAATGAAGATTTTTTCTGGAGGCTTTATGCTTAAAAAATTATCAAACTTATCGGGATGACTTCTCGTGGCGTTCAACCAAATCAAAGTGAGATTCGTGGGTTGTAATTCACGGGGTCAATATATTCTTGTAGTTGTTTTGGTTTCTTGGTTTATTTAATTTTCGGGTCGATCTTTAAATTATCCAGATTAGATTCATGAAATTGTGTGATTAAGAGGTCTACATGTCCTATTGAAAGTGGGGGTTGTTTAATCCATCATTTTTGAGTCAAAATCCATAAACCTTATTGTTTGGAACTTTCTTGGGTCCAATTTCATTCTTCTGCGGGTTCCGTAGTGATCATTACTTTGTGGGATCACATTAGGTGGTATGAGAGTTTGGGCTCCAACAAATCAAGGTTATATCCCTTTGTTTTTGTGTTTGAGACTTTGTTCTTTTGATTTCCGCATTTTTCTTTGTGTTCTTCATGTTTCTCATTAGTTTTGAGTCTTAGATCTAAAATCTTAGGTAGTTTACTTGTGCTTGTGTTTTTTCTAAAAAAATAAAAAATAAAATATATTCACGATACTGTTCACATCGGCGGTACTGTTTATAAAAAAATATTTTCTAATTCCTTTTGAGTCCAATTCAAATTTGCCTTGAGTCTTTAGGGTCAGAAAATCTCACTTGGTTTGAATTTAATTGTTTTTGAAGCTCTTTGGAGAAAGTTTGAGTGGTAAATTTGTGAGGTAGAAAATAAATTGAGGGTTAAAAAAATGTCAGAAAGAAAGATGAGGCAGATTGAGATGATGATTGAGAATACAAAAATATGATGGATATGATTTATTCGAAATTGGCTAAGTTGCTTAGGGATCAATGTGATGAGGTGCAAAATGTTAGGAGACGAGAGCTTCGAATTAAAATGTGTGATGCATATATATGTGGTTGTGGTATTGATGAGGTACGGGGATTGAGAAATAAATATGATAGGTTCGAAGGAAGGAATATGAGAGATCGGCGTGAACGGGAGTTTAGGGGAAATGCCTAGGAAATATTATGGGGATTATCCAAGGGAAAAGAAAACACCTAGACTGAAGCACGTGCGCAGTTCATCAAGTGAGTTCGCGAGTCGAGATTTCAAATTTGAAGTAACACGGATTCGTGACAAGGTTAAATCTCAAATTAATCACATGAAGGTGCAAGAGAGTAAAAGTAAAATTTGTGAGGTGGATGATCGTGAGAAAAATGGAGAAGAGCCACAAAAGAGTGACAAAGAAGTTGAGTGTGAACTTGAAAAGAAATTGGAGTCTTTGGAGGTGAAAGGGGAATCGGAAGTGAGCTTGCGTAAAGAGGAGGTTAAAATTGAGGAGGCATTGGTGAACGTTAACATTTCCCTCCCTATTATTAATAATTCTGTTTTGCAGGTCACCGAAGATTTAATTCCAGAAATTAATCCTATTAGAATACCTCACAATCTGAGCATCAAGCATCAATTGGTGGATAAACTTCAACAACGACCGTATCTTGCTTGGAAGATATCATATATACCGAACATTGAATTTGTAATCTCCAAAGAAGTGACAGAGTTTTGAAGGCATTGGAAGGAGTTCTTAAGCAAGGAGTTGAGCTACAAAGTTGACTTTCCGGGAAAAATGCATTTGTTTGAATTGACATTGCTAGAGTTGCCTAAGCCGAATAAAGCAAGGAAGATGCATGATTATTCATCAAGTGGAGTTTTCATTGGAGCATTTCCAACTTCCAAAATTAAGCAGTCGAAGCGAGCACATTTTGATCTATGTGATAGTGATTGGGTTTACATTCAAAAGAGGAGAGTTCGAGGTTCTTGAAAAAGAAGGGTCTGATGTGATTTGGAGAAGTTTTATTATAGTCAAATTTCTTATTTTTGGTAATTTAGATATTTTAGGACTCTATTTCCGGTTTTACTAGATTTCTAGGTATTCTACAATTTTATTCCATTTAAACATTGTTCTAGGTTTTTTAGTATAAATAGGTTTATTTTTCTACGTTGTATGACAAGACCTTTGAGATTAAATTAATGGAGATTTTCTTTGGAGGCTTTATGCTTCAAAAATTATCGAACTTATCGGGACGATTTCTTTTGGTGTTCAACCAAATCAAAGTGAGATTCGTGGGTTGTGTAATCACGGGTTCAAGGTATTCTTGTAATTGCTTTGGTTTCTTGGTTCATTTAATTTTCGGGCCGATCTTTAAATTATCCAGATTAGATTCATTAAATTGTGTGATTAAGAGGTCTACATGTCCTATTGACTTTGTGGGTTGTTTAATCCATCGTTTTTGAGTCATCCATAAACCTTGTTGTTTGGAACTTTCTTGGGTCCAATTTCATTCTTCTGAGGGCTCCGTAGTGTTCATTGCTACGTGGGTTCGCATCAGTACCCAAGCTCCTTTCAAAGGAAGATTTAATATTTGTATTTTATAGCTCCAATAATGCATGAATTCTTTTCGATGATGTGTCAAAATTGCCTTGGGAAGACCCTAAATGCCTCTTAAGTTTTGCATGTGCAGAGTCAGCCCTACCACATGAATAAAATAAGAGTATTATAATAATATTATGAATTCATACAATTATAAATAAAATTTATGCATCTTTGTCTCACTAATTTAATTAATAATATAAGTAAATTTACATCTTTGTTGTCGGGTTTCCAAGGTGCATATGTACTTATGTAGATTAGTTCAACCTGCCACAAATTTCTGCTATAGATGTTCATTGTACTACTAAATTCCGCATATGCATAAAGGCATACCATTGGTCTTTGTCTTCAAAATGTTTTTTTTTTTTTTTGGCCAACACATTCTTCGAAATATGACATCTATATAAAATATTAGTTGATGTTAGAAATATTTTTTCAATGGCCTTCATAAGGGCCAGCCTCTACCAGTTACAATTACACTAGGCATTATTATATCATTCATTAGACTCTTCAATCTCTCCAAAACTCATGTGTAATTTTCCTCATGTTCTTTTTTCAAGTATGCAAAAGCAATTGAAAATGCCAAATCAGTAGAAGTGACACCTACCATCTCTAACAACGGTAGGCGATACCTATTTGTCTTATATGTGCAACCGATAACTATCACACGAGGAAAAGCCTGCAACAAATTTACTGAATATGGATATGCCTAGAACAAATCTCTAACTATATTTGTCTCCTTAGAGGCACATTGCCACTCTATGTACTTGTTCTCAACAAGCATATTCGTTAGTTGTTGCATTTGTGTCCTTTCAGCGTTCTTTGAGCCTAAACTTCTGACGTGTATTTTAGACGTCCCTCAATGTGATGACATTAGTGTCATCATTTTGTTCCAATGTGTATAAGATTTCATTTAATCTCACGTGATTCTTTGACATGTCTATCAAAATTGAAGTCTCTTTCTCAGTTAGTCTTTCGGCATATGAATGTCCTTCAAGATTCTTTGTAATATCATGATTATGCCTCCCATATTTCACTTTCAATACACAATAATAATCTTTTATCAAATTTTTTTCTATTCAAAGCGAACGGACATCACACTTTTTTTGTTCCAGTAGCTCCACGTCTCTTCCCCTTTTCATTTTTGTTATTGGTATTTTTACCCCTATATGAACCATATCTTTCACATGCGAAATCAATTCTTAGTTTTCTCCCAACCTGACCTAAGTCGGATTTTTTCATCACAACAGTCATGTTATATCTCTTACTAGTTGTATTAGCCCAATCAACCAAATTCTCTTTCCTTGTAAACATCTATATACCATCAAATATTTGTATATGACATCTATATAATCAATAAATAATTCATTCTACACATCAAAGTTATGCGTTGATGTATCCTACATGAAAAGCATAGTGTCAAAATTACAAGCATAGTTACAACCATAATTACAACTATAAATGTACACAAACGAGCAGTACCTATTGATGTATAAGAATTCATAATTCTTAATAATATTTTTTGATGAATCATTCTACAAATTCAAGTCTATCACTCAAAGTTCATGAAGGTAACATTCAGATTATTTGGGCCGGTGACTTTATGTCAACACAAAGTCGAGTAAATTCCATATATTCAGTCACATAAGTAATAGATTTTCATATATTTAAAACAATGTGTTCGACTTCAATTATCTACTCGCAATTCATTAAAAAATCAATAGAGTAGATCTATGAAATTCAGTGTTAGTAAATAAACTAACAATTATTACTTCCCCTCCATAATATGATAAAAAAAATGTCACAATATTTTAAACATGATGTTTTATCAATATATAATGTTGTGAAATATGGGGCGGAGCTAGGAATTTATTTCATTGCGGGCATAATTTAATTAAGAAAAAAAATTAAATAAGATAATATAGCAAGTTCTGCTTAACCAAAACTTAAGTTACTTTTAAGTTATATGTTATTCTGGTACGTTTAGATAACTTACTTATTTTTTCTAAAGTTGAAATAATTTCTTTTTCATAAGTATCAATTGTTGATCTCGCAAATTGGACGTTTCACATGGCCAATCGATAGCTACTTCACATATTCCTCCCTGCGCACAATAAACGCATGGTCAGATGCACACGGCCGGGACCATCCAGGGTGGCGGCGGTCACATACACTCCGACGGTCAAGTTAGCCCCAGGTGATTAGAACAATACCAAGGTTGTACAAAAGGGTGGGAAGGAGAACATATATTTACTTGTTATGGAGAACTAAGTTGCAAGAGTGCCCTTTTTTTTTTCCTCTTGCCAAACCTTGGGTATTTATAGGTGAGGAGAACCGTTGGATATGGGACACATGTATGCATCTGACAGTGTGAAGTGTCTGCAAATAGGCGTCAATCAGCCGCATCTATAAAGTGGATGGGTAATTACTTCTCCCGAGTTCAGTTGACATAAAGTTGATACGTCACATTAACTAGGCTCATGAAGACGTCAAATCAATTAAACATTGGGGGCAAAAAGAATCTTGACACGGATCTCTTTCTGAAATTGGCGGCAGATTCTCTGACAAAGAACCTCGGAATGTACTGTGCCTCGGCTTCAGGGGCGAGGACGCTTCGGTCGGTTCAGTAGATTATCTATGCCTCGCAGTGCATTAGCCTATCGACAATATTGGTGGTGGTGTCACTTTGGAATCACTTCGGATGGGTGTTGAACACCTCGTATAACACGGTGGTAGACTTTCCAAAGTGGTTCAGATAGGGGCGTAACATCAATTATACTTTTTCAACTTTTATCAATGAAAAAAATAATTATTTGAAACTTGAACAAAATAACTTTTTAAGCTTAGCCAAACATGCTCTCACAATTACGTTGGTTTAGTTGGCTTAAACACCACACGTGGCTAGCCAAACATGCTCTAACTTTAGTTTACGTGGACCCTTCTTGAACAAAACTTATAAACCCATGCTTGAAGCACTTTGATTTTCTAAATCTGTCTTTCTGGGAGGGAAATAGGTAGTGAGGGAAATAAATACAAATGGGTGCAGGTTACAACTCATGAACAAAAAAATTTGATACAAAAATGCAAGAGAGGAAACCAAAAATAATAAACAATGATAGAACGTAGTCCTCACCTTTTCAAATTCTTCTTCATAAATTGTTATGTCAATATGTATTTCCTCTAATGGTGTCTCTTTCATTGTAGATTTGATTTCAGTTGAAGATTATATCTTATGATTATTAGGGTTTTATGATTTTAGTTGAAGATAATATTTCATGATTATTACAATTTTACATAAGATTGAAAATATAATATAATCATCTTTTTTAAAAGTGGGTGTATATATAAAAACTGTGAATGTAAATAGTGCCACTCTTGAAAAATCATAAAATAGTTAAATTGTGATGTGTTGCTAGATTTTTTATTCTTAAATAAGAGATATTTTGGTATATATCCAGATTTGTGAACTTTTTTGAACAAAAGGTGTCATGCATGAATCAATAAAGAATAGCATGTAAAATGTAAATTAGAAAAATCGTGTAAAGCTAAATATATTGTATATAGAGAATGTATTTTATAAAATTTTCTATTGCAATTAGCTATAAAGATCTATACATAACGGGTAATCATACTTAAACCAGTTTTAATTTCAATCAAAATTATCAATTTTGCTCGTCTTTCAATTACGTCCTCAACTTCTTTTCATCACATTTTTACCATTAACCTCCAAATAACTAACACATATGCTTTTTGATGATTTTTTTTGTTCAAATGTTATGTTAATGTACACTAAATGATGGACAAACACACTGTCTAACTTTTGTATATTTTGCTTATTTTAGAATATTATGGGCAAACAAGTCTTTTAAGGCCTATCTAAAGCTTTTTTTGGACAAAAACTGACATCGGGAATTCGTAAAAGGTTAAAATAAGAAATTGATTGAAAAAAATTGAGAACATAAGTGTAAAAATAAGCAAAGGTTAAAAGTATTTATTGCAATTAAAATGTGATATGTTTAACAAAAAAACGTCGCGAATATAATTATCTATGTAAATCCCTTGGCTAAAAATGAAATAGCAAATATTAACTCCCTAACAGAGTCAATATTTTCTGGAAATTATTAAGGGTGCATATCTCAAACAATAATTAAAAGAGAAAGAAACTAATATTGTTTAATAATAATTATTGTTTAATAAATATTTTCCAGAAATTATTAACTTGATATTTATTACTAAACAATATTAGCATATTTTGGAGTCAAGAATGTTAGGGTGTCTCATGAGTTTTTTGCCATTTCTTCCATATTTCTAGTTCTATTTTCTAATTTTCAAGTTTGGTGGACAACCTTAAGTGTGGACAACCTTAAGTAGTTCGACTTTGAAATTACTAGTATTATACTTTATTGTATTTGTTTTGGTTTTGGAGGTAACCAAGTTTGTAAATAATACATTGGTCTATATTTATTTCATTGATAGTAATATGATTTTATTATTATCTATTTTGATATTATTTATATGTTAATAATTTTACATTGAAGCATTCTTTTCATAAAGCCACTAGTTATTTTTAATGAAGTAAGTGACATTTTCATTTCAATGTGTACCATATTAACAATTCTACAAGGACGAAAATAAATTGAAAATTATATGTTTAAACTAGAATCTCTGACATACACAAATAAGTAAAGAATAAGTTAGGCGGCAATTATAAATCGTTGAAGCGACAAACTTTTTGTATTGCGGAATAAATATAATTACGAGCACAACTTTATTGTAATAATCATTGTGAAAAACTATCATGTCACCTTTTTTGTTTTTTCGCGATATATATGCATTGCGACGACATTATGGCTACAAATATTGTGTTGCTATTTTGTATTTTTTGCGTCAAACAAATAATATTATGATTTTGTTAAAGCGACGAATGACTTAAAGTTGTCGTAGAATATATTCCATGATTCAACATCCGCAACAAACATATTTCTCATAAAAACTATATTGGAATATTCGTTGCGGTGAACTGACTTATCGCCCTTTTAATTTTTCGCAATAGATATACATTGCGATGACATTATGACTACATTTATTATGTTGATATTTCATTTTTTTTTTTGCGTCAAACAAAAATTGTCACGGTTTTGTTAATGAGATGAATGGACGATAGTTGTCACAAAACACATTCTATGACTTATATAGCACGACAATACCTACAAAAATATATTGTAGTTGCTAAATTACTTTTGCAACAAAATCTCAATTTTCGTGACTATATTTTTTTGGTCGCGAAATTGGTTATTTTTTATAGTGACAAGAAATGCTCAATGCTACAAGATATCAACTTTGGAAGGCTAAGCTCATGACACTAGTGACAAAGTGTATCAAAAACTCGAGCAAGTACAAGTTTAGATGTTAACCCCAAGATATCTTACTAGATCTTCGTAGCTTTCCATGTCAAATAGGAAATCGCCATTCATGTTGAAAATATAAACTAGAGAAATATGATAAGCACGAGCAAATGATATATGCCCTCCAATTAAATACTAAGAAAATATTTAATGGGTACGTTTATGAGACACAAATCACAAAGAACATTGATAACGAAGTTGTTCCAAACACCTGAAAATTTTAAACAAAATGCACAATCACTAATACAACATTGTACGTCACTCTTTTTTCAAAAATACTATTTGGTGTGAGCATCCTTCTTCCATACCAATACATTCCCCATTTAATTAGAAATTTCACTTATGCTAAAGTGGGAAAACTAACCAAGAATACTGAGAGTCCTAAGAAATTGGATTCAATGTTTGCTCAACTCCCACAATATACTTATAATCTAATTATTTTAAGCAAATAATTTATAACAAAATATTCTTTTTATTTACAAAAATTAAATATAGTGCAAGCGACTTATTTTGATAATAGCATATATTTCATGATCAAAGTAATTTTTTACTTGTAATTATGAATAGGTAATGTATGAAAACATATGTAGAAATGAAAAATTAATTACTTTTAAGCTTAGAAAAATACGTAGCATCTCTTATTGTTAAAATAAGTAAATTATTTTTGCTCTAATATCAGTAAAAATAAATAAATGTTGTAGTATTTAATTATTGACTGTGAGTAAGCTTTATAAATTTAGCCAAACATGTATTGAATAAATACCTAATTTGGTCGTATGAATGTCATAATATAATAATAATAATGAAGATGATGATGATAATTAGGGCTAATTACATTGACTACCTGATTAAATAAATTTATTACAACATTATCAATTCAGATTTATCTTTCTTCATCACCGTCGTGGCCACTGCAATTGTAGTAACACACCACTGTCGTCCACCATCAAGCACCACTACTGCTGACCACTACTATGCACCAACCACCACCTTCATGGGCACCATCTCACTGCTACCACAACACAACTCATCCCCTGAAGTTTTACCCAAGCTTCATTCTGGTCATGGATAGATCACCCAGGTTTGGGTCCATAAGCAATGACAATTGTCCTAGGAAGACTTGCTTTTGCTATAGCTCCAGTGGTTTCCCTTAACCAAGCCAGTGCCTATAAAAATAGTACCCACCCCCACCACACCCCTAACACTATGTTTCCACCATCGTCACCTCGGCATCTCACCACCATCAACTAGGGCTGGCCCCAAAATATTTGATATCCCAGGCAACAAATTATTACGAGGTCCCTAAGTATAATTTTTTGTTCAAGTATAACAATTTCTTTAACACCAACCATGACTAATTCAAATCCATTTTATCTATAGTTTTTGAAAAAAAAAATGAAATGAGTGTTAACTTCAATAAATTTAATAATCCCTTCTCATTTTCATAGCAGGTATTCAATAATAACAAAGATCAATTATACCTCCAATAGCTTGTGATTAACTTTCCATAGATTCTTTAGGCTACAAAAGATGAAGAAATTTGCTATGGAGAGAACTGCTCTCTACTTCCGTTCAAAACCCTTGAAACCGATATCCCTCTTTTTGCTTAAGAGATGAGAAAGGGCCAACATATTTATATATATATATAGAATCCAATGGGCTAATTCCATATTAAGTGGGGTGAGAGTAGGGGCCTCCATATGTGTTAATAAAAAGGGGGCTCATCCCATTATGGGCTCAAACAATGACTAAATGAAATGCTAGTCCATATAATAAATATAACAATCTCCCACTTGGGCAGCATTTCATTTAGTAACTACATAAACACAAGCAGTGTGCCAACAAGTTCAAAAAAGTGAAAGATATACCGGACGGGTATACAACACATGACCAATATTTGAAATCACGTAACATAGGCCAATGAGATGTAAAAGCAATATGGAAAATATTAGAAGAGCGATAAATACCCATTTCCATAAAGAGCCCTAGAGACAAATCTGAATATCTCTTATAGATAATACGCCTTGTCTATAATGCGCTTGGCTCAGATACAAGAGTAACCAAAATGTCTCAATAGATATAATCATTGCCTTGTCCAAATTACGCATGACTCAAGCATGAGATTGGTCAAAATATAAACTTTGCCTTGTCCAAAATGCAGGTGACTCAGGCACGAGATTGATCGAAATGTCTCAATACATAAAATACGCCTTGGCCAAAATGTGCGTGACTCAGGCATTCATTGACATTAGTATATTTTAAGAACAAAACAAAATATGAGCCTAAATAATATTGTAAAATAGCAATGATTACAGAATTACCACTAATCAAATACTACATAAGACTAACAATCTCAAATGAGCCACATGCTCCTGGAACAATTTTGGAGCAAAACTTTTAGTTAGTGGGTCAACTAACATATGATCTGCCGAAATATGCTCAATACAAATACAAGACTCAGTTATTTTCTTTCTTATAAACAAATACTTAATATCAAATGCTTAGAGGGTGAAGAACTCCTAGTATTTCGAGAGAAAATAACTGCTGCAAAATTGTCACAAAATATCTTCAGCGGCCTCGAAATGGTGTCACTATACCTAGCCCCGAGATAAAGTTCCGTAATCATAAAGCTTGACATGTAGCCTCATAACAAGCCACATACTTTGACTCCATTGTAGAGGAGGCAACAAGTGTCCTTTTTACACTTTTTCAAGAAACAGCTCCCTCTACCATCATAAAAACATAACCAGAGGTAGACCTCCTGTCATCTAAACAACTACAAACCAGCATCAGAATATCCAACTACATCAAGAATGTTAGATCCTTGACATGTGAGTATTAGATTTTTAATGCCTTGCAAGAACCTAAGTACTTTCTTTGTAGCTTTCTAGTGAGCCGAACCAGGATCACTCAAGTATCTTCCAAGTACACTGACAACACATGCAATGTCAGGCCATGTACATACTTGAGCATACATTAAACTACCCCACAACTGAAGAATATGGAATTGTTTTCATTTGAGTCCTCTCATTATCATCCTTAGGGCATTGAGACTTAGAAAATTTATCACCTTTCACGATAGGTGCTTTTCCAGGAGAACAAGAATGCATATTAAAAATACTCAGAACTCAATTAATGTAGGTTTTCTGAGATAATCCAAGAGCGCCTCTAGATTTATTACGAAGAATCTGAATCTGCAAAATAGTTAATTGTTAATCTAAAAATAATATCATATTTCGGGAGGCGATACGGATATCGGGATAGCTTACCAACAGAGTTGATTTTGCACACATAGTTCTGTGAGTGGAAGAACTTATATATTTTTAAATATTAATTAATTAATTTTACTATTATATTATGTGCAACTATGTGTCCAATTATATGATTATTATGAAAATTCTTCTCTATGATACTCGTGAAACTTCAACGATTGTATATATATATATATATATATATATATATATAGTTCATTGAAAGGCCTTGATCGTATTCTATAATTGATTATGAGAAGATCCGCTTCTGTTCACTAAAGGAGATTGAAGCCCATGTCGTATGAGTGCTTAGCCTGAGGGGTAGTCTACGTGCCTATGAACATATTACCCAGTTCAATCAGATGGCACTTTTTTTGTGAATTTTTTAGTATATTCTGTGGGATAAGATTATAGTATCGTTATTAGCTGATGTTTACATCATGGCTTTTAAACTCTATTTTATGATGTTATGTAGATATCTCACTTTTTAGCTATAATTATATGATGTTATCTTGTGAATTTTTAAATGATATGAACTCGATTTTCAATAAAAATGTATAAATGAAAAAGTATAATTATTTTCGAACTTTTCCAATCACTGAGCTATCAAATTATATATTTTCCCACTTTTTTCTTATCAAGCAGTAGTTGCGTATCTATGCATCTTTTGGAGTTGAGTATTTGATTTTAAAGTCGGAGCCACAAACAGAGTTTATTTGTGTGACTTACTTTATAGAGCATGTAATCTATGTTTTGGGACGTATATTTATGTTTAGATGTGATTTTACATCACTTATAGATAGTTATGGGTCTCACTGTATATTTTGTATCTATATGTACATTTCATGTTATTTTCATATTAAAAATTGAGATTTCAATTTATCTCTATTGTGTTGTATTACATTTGGGATTGATGCACAATAATTTACAAATCAGTTGGTCCTATTTACAGGAGAGATAATATCGAAATTAAGTTAAATATAATTTATAAGAAGTTGCATATTGTAGTTGTTGTAGCATTGATTGTGAGTTCGACTTTTAGTTGGTATATATCATTCGCGCACGTCACGTTCCAGATCTACTAGGTTATTTGGAGCAGGGCGTGTCATTTTTTGGCTAAGCTGAAAGTAAATTATATTTATTTTTTAATTAATATTTTGTTTCTAAACCCCTGTTTGACTCCCTTTAAAGTAAAACAATGTATTCCTCATACTCATCTTCAGTCATACATTTATACGATAAAATATTTTACACGTAAGTACAAAACTTTTTTCCACTTATTAATTACATTCTCCAAAAAAATTATTCAAAATATCATTTTTACACAATAATTATCTGAGCTACCTTAGGCCTAAATCCAATTAGCAATGTCCTGGGGCTCAAATCTAAAAGGGCTTCAACATGAAAAACACTACATGCTAGAAGGTTCAATTAACATACTAATTTTTAATAGATGGATTGATTAAATATTCATTTAACTTTTAACTTTTTTGTCAATTCTAACTTGTTAGATTTTATTCAAATAAAATTTCTCAAGTTTATTAACATGATTAACTACGAGCTACCAAATGAGCCCAATATTGATTAATATTACACATCAAGTAGTTTACTTTAATAAGTTATAACTTGAATTTGGTTTATCAAAATTAATTTTTTCTCTCTATTCTATGATAAGTCATTTATTAAAAGTTTCGAAATCAGTTCAATATTGATAGGCTAACCCTCGATTCTCTAATAAATACACACTTAGTCCAAATACATTACTTCTACCTTAGTTCATCAATATCTCAAATTTATTAAAAGGTTTACGAATCAAATCATTGGAATCTAGTTATGTTTCACTAAATAATCCTAACATGTCATGCTATCATCTAAAAATGTATATTTCTCACTATTTTGCATTCTAATCCCTAAATTTTGCACTTTTCAAAATTGAAAATCACTTTTTCTTCTTACAAATCTTCCTTGCAATATTCTTAGGACTTCAAATTATGTTTTTTAAAACTTTCTCATTATTTCTAAATTGCACCTTACTTGAGTTTTCCCAAATAATAATTCTGTATATTATATTTACACTCTAATAATATTTCCTCACTAACTGAATAATTTTGCTTGATATTATGTTATCCTAGTCTCTGGAGTTGTCGAAATAATATTTTCTGCTACTTTATCTTTTGGATGTTACCAAGTTTTTGTTTAAAATATAAAAATATTGTTTATTTAAATATTTAAGTATTTTTACAGTCGTAAAAAATTTACATTTAAGGCCTTATAATAAAGAGTCACCCAGGATTTCAAAACTTTTAAGGTCAGCTCTGATAGTTCTCATCAAAGAAGAGCAAAATATGTTTAAATATTTTATCTTTTTAACTATTCAAAAGCAAAACAATTAATTAATAATTATTACAATAGTAAGATTTTGTTTACTCTCAAAATAAGTCAAAGTCAACAATTAATTTTAATCACATATTTAATGGGATTCACAACTTTTCAATCACATATTTTATCAATTTTTATCAAAATCTACTAAAATTTTGATTCCTACCAAACAAGGGCACAATTTATTCATTTTCAACTATTTGTTTATATGTGACCGACCATTTAAATGTGACCTAAAAATTCGATAATTTGTAACTGAAAAAAACAAATAAATAAATAAAAATTGCTGACTATCTAATTTAAAAATGGTAACCGACAAATAAATTGTGACTTATGAATTTATGATTTGTGACCGATGAAATAAATTGTAACCGTTGCTACCATGAAGTAATTTGCGATCGATTAATTTGATAAGATGTGACATAGTAGCATATAAGTACGCACATGTGATCATTAATTGTATAATTGTGATATTAATATATTTAATTAATAAAATAATTTTAATTAATAGCTGAGTTTTTCATTTTAAAATTTAGTTCCTATTTGGTGGATATTAAAATCAGATTTTTAGTAGATTTTGATTGAAATATATGGTTGGAAAGTTGTGGGACCCATAAAATATGTGGTGGAAATGAATTATTGACTTTAACTTAAATTAAAATCTAGATTTTATTTGGTGTCAAAAGGGAGCTTAAGATCTGAAATTGAATTGCTCCATATATATTTAAGGGAAAATTACGTGCAAACCTGGAATTAAAGATCAGTTTTCAAAGGGAAGGGAATTAAGTTTAACTTTCAGTTCTCAGGTGTTAATTACACATTATTATTTTAATATTATATTAAACTAATATTACACCAATAATTCAACCCATCCAATCCCTAACAACTATCCACACCAACACTGCATTTTTCTCTCTCTATTTGTCTCATTTTCACTCTCTCTCTCACTATAGACTCTTTCTCTCTCACTATATACATTTTGTATATCTATCACCACTCCACTCCAGCAGCATTTTGCAGTGATTTTGTGGTGATTTTGCAAACTTAACATCTCTCGCTCATTCTTTGTTTGAAAATTAGATCAAAGAATCTGGAGAAGAAACATTATCGAGAGAGTTAATTGCAGAAAATTGTTGCCCATGTAAAGAGCAAAGCAGGAAAATAATGGCAGAAAAACACGACAGTCTGTCATCTTTGGTTTTGTTTGGGGGTTCATTGGGTATTGAGGAATGGCTGGTCCAATCCTTTTTTTGGAGGGCTGTGTGGGGAAGTTGATTGGGAAATTCTGTGATTTTGACATTGGGAAGTCCAACGGGAAAGTTGTTTGTGGGAATCTATTTTACAAAACAAGGGACTGGGAACAGACTCAGGAATCCAAATTTCCAATTCATTCTCAGCCCATTCCCTTGTACGAATGCCATTTTACGTTTCTGCCCCTATCATTTTACCTAAAATGCTGCAGCAGATCAGAAAATAGTAGCCAATAACTTCTTCACATCAAACTATGGTAGTGTGCTGTGGTGGCGGCAACAGATTTATGGATTTTTTTGATGGCGTCGTGTCGGTGGTGGTGTCGTGTAGTTGGAGATAGAGGAGATGGTGGTGGTGTGATGTAAGTGCTTTGTGCAGTGGTGTAGTGGCAATTTTTCGGGTGTTGTGGTGGTGGTAATTATGGGAGACAGTGGTATAGATACAGTGGTGCTCATGGTGGTGTTGGGGGTGCGATGATTTTCTGATCTGTTGTTTTTTGGTGGTGATGGTGGGTTGTGACTTGATATTTATCTGGTCACAGACAGTCACCCTGAATATAATTTTTATCACAGTTAGTCACACCGAAGGCAAAATTGGTCACAGTTAATCACATGTATGTGGTGTGTGCAGATTTGTTTGTGGTGATCCTATACAACCAAGTATGTGTTTGTTGTGACTATTTGTGACCAATTTTGTATTGATCGTGACCAGTTGTGACTTGAGATTGGCATAGTCACATATAGTCAAACTAAATACAAATTTGGTCACAAATAGTCACATATGACACAAGTATGGTTACAGATAGTCACATATGACACAGGTATGGTTACAGATATCACATTTGCAAATCTGATCTCTTACAACACACCATTACGACTACCACAGTTTTTTTTTGGAGATTTTTCAATAGTGGGGTGTAGAGAGAGAAATTGTTTTCAAATTTTGGAGATTTTTCTATTGGCGAGCCGAAGTAGTGCTTGGAATAGTTACTGGAGTAGGCGTCGGAGTGGTCATTGGAGCAGTTTGTTGGAGTGGTCGTCGGAGTAGTTTATTGGGGTGATCGTCGGAATAGTTGTCGGAGCAGCCACCGGAGTGGTCGCCGGAACCGTTGCCGGAGTGGTTGTCAGAGATGATAGCCATCTCTGGCGGAGGGGTGGAGGAAAGGTGGTGTAATGGGGTGATAGGATGAGGTGGATGGCATGTGTGAAAATAATTAATGGATATTATATTATAATTTAATATTTAATAAATTTATTTATCACCTGATTTTTGAAATATTTGATTGAATTTTATTTATGAAATGTGATCTTTAAAACTATGAGTTATGTGGTCTTCCCTATATTTAATGCCCGACTTGTTAATTTTTTCCAAAAAATAATCCCGTTAACCCATTTGGGCCCAAATTCTGCTCCAATTAAAGATTATGATCCAATCCAGCACTGTCACCCTTTTGACCCTATCCAGCAATATCAAAACCCGAAACTGCATGCAATTTTTCATTGTTGACGTAATCATTTCCATGCAAATCTTCCCCAGTCCCATTAACTCTTGCCCATCTGTGCTGCTTGAACCTCCTTTTCCTCCTTTTCAGTTTCATACTTCTTGTCCATACCATGAAGAACGACTAATGGAGCGGATTATTATCAAAAAAATATTACCGGACTCTTTTGATTTTAGACTTTGACAGATCAACCGCGACCAAAAATGGTGCCATATTAGGATGAGAGATCTGACTTGAGAGGAGTACCCAGTAAGCTTGCAATTGACATAACTTGTCTGTTTATTACTTGTTTAGAGTTAATTCTAACTGTTACATTTGCACCAGTTGTTTCCGATGAAGACGTGGCTGTTTCCTTTTCACTGATGGGTATAGAATCCGTTAAACTCTATTAATGGAGGAATAAAGTGGATATAAACCCCATCCCGGAGCGAGCAAAAGGGTTTATTAGAGTATTCTGCAGATAATTCTGGTACACTCAACTCACAAAACCTTATTACATATATTTCTCTTCAATTAGACGTTCTGCAGATGATTCTGTCGCCCTCAAGTCACACACCGTTATTACATATATTTCTCTTCAATTCCCCATTCTACAGATGACTCTGTTACCCTCAAGTCACACACCATCTTACATATATTTCTCTTCAATTCTCCATTCTACAGATGACTCTGTTACCCTCAAGTCACACACCATCTACATATATTTCTCTTCAATTCTCCATTCTCCAGATGACTCTGGTACATTCAAGTCACACACCTCTATGTCTCTTCAATTCTCCATAATTCAGATGATTCTGGTACACTCAAGTTACACACCATTATTACATATATTTGTCTTCAATTCTTCATTCTACAGATGATTCTGATACGCACACGTCACACACCGACATTTCATATATTTCTCTTCAACTCTCCATTCTGCAGATGATTCTGGTACACTCAAGTTGCACATCATTATTACATATGCATATATGTCAGTTTTCAATTCCCCATTCAATCATATGAGACCTATTATTACATATATAGGTAAGGCCTCATTCTTTTCTGAAGGTATAATTCAGCAGTTTCGGTGGCAAATCTAGACTTATGGACTCCAAAAGTTTTCATTCGCCTTGCGGATCTGTTAAGATATGAGATAACATCACTATTAGTTAAAATACTGAATCACAGGAAAAAAAATGCAGAAAAAGCAGATGATGCACCTGTACTTTATCGAGGTTGACTCCATTTTTCTTGAGAATCAATAAAAATTGTTCAAGGCTATCCTCAGTTGGCTGATAATGTTCACTGGAATGTGAGATGCGCTAAAGAAATTAAAGAGGTTGCATTAGATCAAAAATGTATTTAGCAAAATGGGTGTGGCTTCACATTCCAATGTGCTCTATTAGCTTTCGTCCTTCCAAGTTTTGAAAGTAAGGCTTGGTTTATAGGGCCTAGGCTTCATGTACAGGTACAATAGTTTACACCTAAATTACACCTCATGAGTTGGTAGATTTCGGTATATATATTGATACTAACAACATATTTTTCAATCAATAGTTAAATATTTGACACATAAGAGATGTCAATAAAGGTGTACACATTTGGGTGTACTAGTAGCCTTAGCCCGGTGTTTATGGGGTGCCCTATTTTGGGTTTTATGCTTGTCATATATTTAGGACCTGGCAATACTTCCAAATATTCCTACATCCACTGGATTAGCCTTTTTATATACTTTCTCAAGTTTAATTAATCCATTAGAAACAATATCCCCAGCAAAATGAAACCAAACATCTATATATTTGCTCATGTCAGGAAAGACATGATTCTTACAAAGATAAATACCAATGTGATGTCTCAGAACAGGCAAGTTTTATATTCATTACAACCTAGTCCAATCGACGCCTCATGTGAAGTCAAATCCCCTAATCACATATTTGTCAGCAATATATAATACCTCAGTGGAAGATAAAACAATTATCATCTACGTAAAGTATCTAAAACTAAGGCCATGTTTGAGCCCCATTAATTTCTTGTAATGTATTATGAAATAGTAAATTGATTGGAAATGTATGGTTAAAAAAGAAGAATTTTTTTTTATTTGCGTGTAATATTATTTTAATGAAGAATGTATGGTTGAAAATGAGTAATATAGAAAAAAGAATGGAGAAGAAATTGGGTTCAAACAGGAGCTAAATTTGTAGGCAAAAATGCCGACACCTATTAATTAACACAGATATTCAAAAATACTAAAGGTTTTGAACACAGGGCAGAAAATGCAATCTACATTGTTTATCCAAAATGCCATTTCACACAAAATTAATTTTCGTAAGAAAATCATTTCCAAACACCACACCATCTACTTCTAGAAGTTGAAGACTTTTGTCACTAATGTGGCCCATCATTTGATGCCCCAGTTGTGATTTATCTTTAAGATTTGAGATAGTTGCGGTAGTGGAACCTATGGTTGGTTCAGTATTTTAGTATAAATAGCAAATTTCTCTTAAATAGTGTCCACTATAATAAGTGATTACTATAATTTTAAGTCATATAGTACATATTCCTTTTGCTTGACAAGAGGTGTGATTTCCCATTAGAACTTGACCATCTCTCAAAATCATGAACCAATATCTTATATTGCACATGTGGAAATTACAACAATATGGGTGAAGACTACGTCAATGTTTATTATCCTCGTAAAGCAGGTCCAACTTCACTTTTAGACATTTTATTCCTTAAATCAGACTTCTTGACAATGAAAACACCTCTTTCATTTAGTTATAACCCCAGTCTTATTTTTTGCCGTACCTTTTTCTTATTCTAATATATTTTATTACAATAACCATTCTTAGGGATACTCTTTCCTTTTCCTGTTAAATTATCACTAGTGATCGTAAACAAGAATATATGAGACTTTATCCTTGATTATTGACGTTCATTAACAGTTACAATACCTATTTAACTTAAGAATCTTAAAATTGGTTGGAACCTTGACTCAATGCTCTTTCCTATCACATAAAGATTTCCTAATAAATAATTGTATATAGTCCCTATATTTAGCCCTCGTTTGATACAAATTAAAATTCAGATTTTAATTTAAGTCAAAATCAACAACTAATTTTAACCATACATTTTATAGGACTCACAATTTTTCAACCATACATTTTAACAGCGGGAAGTGCTACATGTACATAATTATCTACATAATGATGTTCATAATTACACGCAACACTGGATCCAACCTTTAATTCAAATCTCGCACTTGAACATCAACAATCAAATGATTGTCATATCACATTATGAACACCATTATGTGCAATAATTATGTACAAGTAAAATTTTCTTTTAACAAATTTTATCAAAATCTACTAAAAATTTGGCTTAATTAGAAAACCATTCTAAACTATGAATGTAGTAAGGCCTTGGAAAACTAAAGACATGGACACTGGACGCCTTGCGTCTCCTTGCCAATCTAATGCATTCGAAAAGATCAACTGCTTGAATTGTTAATGAAAAACTATTATCGCCTAAATTTGACCTTAAAGTCATTGCCTTGTTTTGGTACACTTTAGGACTTTATAAAAATGTTCTGTGCTTTTATCAAGAAATTAAAGTACAAAACTGCCCGGAATTTACCTTTAAGTACTTTACCTTCTACCAAGAGTCTCCCAACAGTTAAAGTAGTTTCTCCCGCAAGAAAGCTTGAATGATGGAAAATTCCTTTCTCTTTCTGAGTGTTCTAAAAATATAGGTGTTGAGTGGGGGGAGGGGGAAGACCTTACCTCTCCAATGTAGAGTTTCTTGGATGTGCTCACTAAAAAGATATATTTCAAGTGTGGCGATACATGGTGAAGAGGTGTTCTGGTTATATTGTGCAATATTTTTCCATCAACGACCACATACTTGTAATATTCTCTCTCTTGCTGATTACATCAAAGAAGAATAAAAAAAAATTTTAAAAAAATGTTGCAAGGGCTAGAATAGAATAACATTTAAGAAATATAGTTACTTTATCCATAATATGATCAAGAGATCACTAAAAAGTTACATCACACTCTATTCATTAAGTACATATTTAGCAAACTCGTAGATTATTATAGATTAAATTGAATAAATTGTATTATCAATAGCAATTAGTAATATGAAATAGGAAAAAATGGAAACAAGAATAACATAAGATTATAACGTGCTTGATTTAACAATTTAAAATATAAGCTTTTAGCTCCAAATTTTCTTTTACTATCCAATGATATGTGTTAAACATGCCATGAATGTTAAGAAAAAAATGAAATCTCATGCAAAAGGTAAAGCAATTTTGATAGCATACTGGTCCAAAATACTTGACGCATTGTTAATCAAGATTTGATCTTGTGCACACTTCAAGATCAACCTCTCTGCCATCTCCAAAATCCAACCTGTTAAAAAATAGATATGTTGAAGTTTCAATTAATGTGTTATCAACTTTAGTAATACAGAACCAACTGCACACTTGTTCACAATAAAATAAATGCAAAACGCAATAATCAAATACGATTATCAGTGTAAAAACAAAGTGTAGTCTCATTCATTTTGACAATATAAGTAGAAGCAAAACAAATTTGATATGACTCATTTGACTCCACTACTTGACTGCTGTGTTTGAATTCAGCAAATTATTTCAAACTTCTCTCATCAGAAAAAGAAATTCTGATTGGTAGAGCTTTTAAACCACTCTTTAAAATATAGATTTAAGTTGTTCCCATATCGATGCCTTGGATCAATCTGCGTAAAATAGCATAACTTCCTCACGTTAACTTCACAAATATCATTATCATCAAAGGGCCATTATCAGGGAAAAGTTCAGACAATACAATTTCAAAATCTGGTAATTAAGTGAAGATAATTAAACTCTGGAAAACAGACTCTCAATTACAAGCTGTCATGAGGAAGATGAGAATGACGTCTAGTTATCATACACCTTATAATGTCTTGGCCAAAAAACAAGAAGAAAGAGTAACTCACAGCTTCAATCCAGTGTATCAAATCCAATATCTGTGCCTTGTTATCTATAGATAAGCCCTTTCCTACCTGTCCATTTATATAGTTAAAGACAAATCATCAAATACAGTGGCTATCGCTACAATCATCTATTGAAGCCACTATTTGTTAATTTTACATTTCTCCTTTTTCTTAAAATTTTCTCGACTTTCTTTTACATAATTAATACCAATCCAAAATAGTTATACGAATCTTTCATACTTTGGAGGCATTCATAATGACTCGCTTCCACAACAAAGCTGTTGTTTCAGGCTTCAAGAAGTTGTCAAACGGTAGGATATTGTTATTCCGTTGTAAAAACGCCATTGCTGTACCCACCTTCAATTTCACCATGAAAATTTTGAAAACGTTAACCCATTGATGTAGCATAATTTTTGTGTGTACTAAAAACAAAATCCACAATACTATGCTTTGGTGGTTGTTGGGATTGAACTATTTGCAACATGGTTTGAGAATTTTTCATCCTCTTAGGGTTTTGATTTCTAGTGGCCCGAATATTCTGTGGGAAAAATATGTTTACCCTTCTTTGGGTTTAAACCAATTCAATTAAGGCTTGTCAAATGAAGATAGAAGATCTTGGAAAAGAGAAAGCTAGAGAATTGGATAGCAGAGTGAGAATTTTGTTCACGGCTTTAGCACAACCGGTTCGTGAATTTTTGTTATTTTTATTTTTTTAAACCTTTCTTTGGGTTAAAGCCAATTCAATGAAGGCTGGCCGAATGAAGATAGAAGATCTTGGAAGAGAAAGAGGGAGAATTGGTGATAAGAGTGAGAATTTTGTCGATGGTTCTAGCTCAACCGCGTTGTGAATTTTGTTCATGGTTTTAGCTCAACTGGGTTGTGCCTATTTGTTTGTGTCGTGTCCGATGTATGTTATCTTTAATCAAGAGATTGTCTAGTCTTTTGTCGCCAAAGAAGCTCGTATGGCTGATTAGATACAGTGTGTTAGTGATAAGTTGTTACCTTTGTTACCTGCAGAATCGATCCAGTTGAAACCTCAGAAACAAGAGAGTGATAAGCTTTTACATTTGGAACAAGTTTTTATCTCTCCCCAGACCTGCAGAATCGATTCAGTTGCAGAGCTCCCCAGTGAGTCTCTCTTATGTTTTTTTTATTTTTTATTTTTTTTTAAGTCTTTGGAGAGTAATTATTTGTCTTCAAGTGTCTGATAAGCTCCTTGTTGAGACTCCTTTTAATGTTTGGAAAGTAATTATTTCTGTCTCCTCAAGTAATCCCATTCTTTGTGTTTGCTTTTGTTCTTGCGTGGTAATAGTTTCATTTTTGTTAATTATTCTCATTTAAAAGCTTGAGGAAGTTTACATCTAAGTTATTTAAATATTACTTTTAATGTGTCCTTCACTTTCAGGCCGGATTTAATTTTTACCTATCAAAATCTAATGCTGCACATTTTTTTATTAATCGATGATGATAAGATTTAAATTCAGAGTCTTTGTACTATGTTAAATGACTGGATCTAAAATTTAAATTATTAAGTAGGTATATTATTTAAATATTATATTCAACAATTTTAATCTGAACGACGAGGTTGAAAATAAATCAATCAGCCGTGCAATTCTGTGGAAAAAAGGAATTTCGAACTCGAGGGATTATAAAACATTAAAGGGGACCATAAGATAATAATAACCCTGTTCAAATCTAGCTGCATTGACTGCATATTAGAAGAAATTGAAAACGAGCCATGGTATGAGAGTTCATCATGAAGAAGCTGTCTGCCAAATTCATAGTAGAAGAATTTTCAAAGGAAATTAGGTTTAATGATTATAGTAATTACGGTAATGGGAACAAAGAATAAAGTACTCCTCACCTAAAGCAATACTAATTATTACGAGATTAGCAAAATGATATACCACCAGTACCCCTCCACAAACCCAACTGCTCCCACCTTCATTTTGAATGATTGACAGTTTCCAATTTTTCATCAGTCATTGCTTATTATTATTCATTTTCGGTATATATTTGATTGATTTCTTAATGTCATTTTTATATCATTTCTTGCACTTCAGATTACTAAGGTGAAATTATGATTTTGCAAGTTTAGGGTTTTTTCCTACTTTAACTTTGGCTAAATATATATTCACACCACATTTTCTTATAAACTTGACCATATTTTATTCAATTATATAAAAGATTCATAACATTTAATTATTCTTACACTTCTTATCATCAACATTTAATTAATTAGCACATCTTATTTTTCATGACGATTTTGGGATTTACTGACGCACAACAAATACAAATCGCGACTACATATGTATCTCATATTTTAATGCATGCTAACAAAATTTCTGAATGAAAACATCATCAAGAAAAAGATGTTCTAATTAATGAAAGTTTATGGATAAGAATGCAATAAAAATGGAGTAAGAGGCATTAATGTAACAATGAATAAATATTTGACCATTTTAATACAATTAAAATGTAGGGCATTATAGAAAATAAGGCGGTCTCTATATAGCTACCCTTAAACTTTATATTTTGTCCTTTTACTCGATCTTTTCACTAAATAAAGTATAGAAATTGTGTACCTTCAATTCTTTATATCTGAATCAGTATGCTGCGAAATCAACGATTTTTTTATTTTTATTTTTATCTTTTTATTATTTTTTTAATCAAAAGTCAATTTTTGACATTCGTGCTCGAATTAAGAAGCCTTGATAATAAAATGTTTAGTATTTCTACGAAGAATCAATTTGTGTTTTGTTTTATTCTTCGCTATCATTAAATTTTCAATTTTAACTGCGTCAACCGAACATGTTTCTTAAGTTTATTTCTGGAGATACTTAATTGTTATCTAGTATAGAAATGAGTGTTTATTGAGTCTTTTTTTTTTTTTTAATAACGGGGGAATCCGCACCCGTTACCCTTCGAGTGCGCACTGTGTAAACCTTTAGACGACGCAATAACCTGCAAATCAGGACAGCCAAATAAATCACACTAAGCAAGCCCGATGCGATAGACTCGACCGAGAAAATATTGGTAGGGGGAATCGAACCATGACCAAAGGTATCCGCGTTCGTCTAATCCAACAACTCGGTCACGGCATGTTTATTGAGCCACCTTCTTTGATACAACAGTTCTTGGTTTCATGTGTTGTTAGTTTCTTATTAAAGTTAATGATTATTAAAATAACGAGTATTTAAGAGGAAAATAAAAAAGTGTATGTATATATATATATATATGTAGTAAATTGTCCTCCAACCGAATACAATTGTTAGCTATGTCTCTGCAAACGTATGAGTTAGAATTAGGGTGTGAACTGAATTTTGTTTGGAAGACTATGCAGGAATTCTATTTGAAATTTAGTTGGAAATTCTAGTTAAAGTCTATTTGAAAATTCAAGTTGGAATTCAATTGAGAGTTTGGAATTTGTTTAGAACTTGAAGAAGACATGAAGGAGTTCAAATTGCAATAGGAGAAGAAGAAATCATACAAGGAAAATGAAACAATGAACAAGCCCTCGCTGCGTGCTTAGCTCTCACTCGAATTCCTAGAACAGGAGCATCAATGCTCGTTTTCCGTCAGGTGGTCGCTCAAGCTGCAAGCCACAGCTTGATAGCCGCGAGATCGTCGCTCGAGCGACGATGTTATCTGAATTTTGAAGAGTTCTCATTTTTGACAGATTTTTGAATCCTATTTTATTTCAAACACTCCATTATCGTATAGAATTTTTATAGGTGAATTTTTATCATATCTTAGGCTTTTATTCGCACTGTATATGAGGAGTAAACCTATAGAAAATCCAATCCTTACATTACACAATAATTTGTAATCCTCTATTATTGATATTAATAAAATTCTCATCTTCAACCCGTGGTGTATTTTTACCATGTAAATTTTGTGTTCTTATTTAATTTTCATATTGCCATATTATAATTGTTTCTTTATTTACTAATCAAGTGGTGACAATTCGGTACATAATTCTTAACACGTGATATCAGAGCGAGTTTCGATCAACTAAGTTTGAGGCCTGATTTTTGTAATAGCAACTATGAAGTATGATATTTTGTTACTAGATAGCAAAACGTTTTTGTTTTAACAAGTAAAGATGTAAGCGATGTTC
>NW_019264346.1:310352-338810 GCF_002742605.1 Olea europaea var. sylvestris | reverse complement strand
TGTTATGTTGAAGGAGTGAATAATGTTCACTTATATGTCTTGCTTTATTATAGATAATCTTTGGATATTAATCAGTAGAAATTAGGGACTTGGGTGAATTTTGAGTTCGGTATAGTACCATTGGAGTTTGGTTTAGAGTCTATATTAAAAATATATCTCAATTGAGTTCAGAAGTTAAGGGAAATTTCGCTTTGCCGCCTCAGTATTCAAATGTTAGAGACAAATTCAGGAAAGGTGGAGTATGGTGTGACCCAAATTCTATTTGAAAGACTATATGGGAATTTATTTGAAATCTAGATGAGAAATCTAGTTGAAGTCTTTTTGAGAATTCAAATTGGAATTCAATTTAGGAGTTCAATTGGGAGTTTTAAATTTGTTTTTAACTTGAAGAAGACATGAAGAAGTCCAAGTTGCTATAGGAGAGGACGAAATCGTGTAAGGAAAAGGAAACAATGAGCAGGCGTGTAGCAATCGAGGGTGCAGAGCAGGAACATTGGCGCGCATTTTTCATGATGCGGCCACTAAAGTAATGATCTAGCAGTTCTCATTTTTGGCAGATTTTTAATCATATTTTATCTCAAACACTCCATTTTTGTATAAACTTGTTACAGTTGAACTCCACCACATCTTAGGCCCTTCTTTGCACTATATATGCGAGGAGTAAACCTCTAAAAAAATCAATCCTTACATTTTGTAGAATAATTTGTAATATTTCATTATTCATATTGATAAGTTCTCATTTTCTGTCCATAGTATATTTTCACCACGTAAATCTTGTGTACTTTTTTTATTTTTAAATTGTCATATTATAAGCATTCCTTTATTCACTGATCAAGTAGAACCGATTCGGTACATAATTCTTAACAGTATGCGATGCAATGACATGGTAGATGTATTTGGCCATATAAATTTAGGCATAATACCACGTTAGATGTATTCGACCATATAGCTCTTGTGATGCTGCTTAAACATCAGCTTATCGGCTTTATTTTAAGTTTGGAAATTCTCATTCTCATTAAATTAGTTCCACGTCTCAAAGCTTCTCTAACTGTGCTCAAACGTTCATAATATTACACATCAAATAAAGATGAACATATAAACTAATTTATGAGGATTTGGACCACTCTTCTTAATAAAATTGAAATTTTAAGATGGAACTTCAAGATTAATATGATATCAGAGTCTATTAATCTCAAACGAGCAAATCGATCAGATTAAAAATATAAAAAAAAATGAAAAAGAGTCACCATCTTGTTGAGGCATGTTAAAAGATAAAATTCAAATTGAATAAAGGTAAAAGTATATGCCAATTTATAAGGACTTGATCTACTCCTTTTAATGAGATTGATATTTTAAGATGAAATATCAAATTTTGATACAGTCGCCATCATAGTTCCCCCAACATTTAGATCATGGCCATTTTCCATATTGCGTGAAATTTGATAACGAACACATGACATCAGGTATTTGACAAGGAGAGCGATTTATGCTACTGGTACAAGATTGGGGACAGACTAAAAAAAGGGGTTGAGGTGCCCCAGCCCTATATGAGTAGAAGGGCTTTTTGACAAGTAGCAAAATGACTGAATAATTTAAACAAAATTCTACGTTAATGGGACAGACTCCCACGCGTGCAAAAATTTAGTGATTTTTTTAAATAGCCCCATTAGGCACTAGATGGGTGCACGATTTTTAGCCATAAAACAGTTAGATTGTAATTTGGCCTTTTTTTGGTTTTTAATATTTAACAAATAGAGGAAAATGTGAAGGAAATCATAGGTTCATCATTGTGCCAACATGAAGACTAGCCTATCATATTCTTCTCATTTATTACCAAGATATCCTGGGATCAAACATTCACAGTGATTAATTTGGACGTTTCTTATGGTTAAACCCTAGTTCGATTGTCAAACGTTCCCCAATTCACTGATTTTCTAGCCAGGGTTTGTTCACGATGATACAACAAATAATTTGACCAACATAATTTTTACAATAAGTGGCAATTTTCAGGTGAAATTGCTAATATAACCGCCTCACTATCGAGTACCTGAGAATAGAATTATGTAAATATTATGGAATAACTCGTGTTAAAAAGTGTGTAACAGAGCAAATGACAGAATGTGTTGGTATGATGTCATTTAATGAAAAAGTTACTGTATTTTAAGCAGTTCGATGATAGATTGTCATGTAATATTATGTTAAAGATTATGTCAACCATTATGTTTATATGACATATTATGCTACATAAATGAGTGTAACTCGTTCAAGAAGTATGGAGTTGGCACGGTTGTATAACAACATAATTATTGTATCTTCTGTTATGGAGGAGAAAGTACCAAAAAAATAAAAATAAAAATAAAAATAAAATAAAATAAAATAAAATCTAGTATGTATCCTTCTTTGGAAAGGGCACTAATTTGACTTTTCACGCTCAAGGGCAGACGCAGACATTTTATATTAGGGGGTTACAATCAAATTTTTAAAAAGAGCAATGAAATTTTTTTATTACTTTATATGGGTTATAAACGGTTATACTACATTTTCATCTTGATTATTTTTACATCTAAAAATCTTTTATATATAAAAAAAATAATCGATTATTTTTGGGATTTTTTTTATTGTTACTTTTTTCCTCTCAATCAATTAATTTTTCTTAAAAAAATAATCTAAACAAATTTCTAATAAAATTTTTGACGTCACTTGAAAAAAATTAATTAATCGAGAGAAAAAGGTAACAACAACAACAACAACAACAACAACAACAACAACAACAACAACAACAACAACAATAATAATAATAATAATAATAATAATAATAATAAATCCTAAAAATGATTGAATTTTTGTAGATATAATTTTTTCAAATATAAAAATAATCAAGATGAAAAAGTAGTATAACAATTTATTAGCCCTATAAAATAATGAAAATTTTATTAATAATTTTTACGTCCAAAAAAACAAAATTTGACGTCATACCACATATAAAATTTCCTAATAAAATGATATAAATTATCTTTAGAAATTTGTCGCAAAAAAACAATAAACATTAATAAAATAATTGATTTTTATCCAAAAAGAGACGAGTTATATGTCTATTTTTAGTATACACGTCTGACATACGTTTAACTATTTTCGATATTTATTTAAATCATTCGATATATTTATGATATAGTTCTCGAAATGAGTTTCGAGAGGATATTGAAGATTTATGGATATGGCTAGCGTATAATCGTCGAAAAATTTTAAAAGTTAGCTTTTTATCGAAATTCTCGAAATATTAGTTTGGAACGGCATATTTTGACACATCGTAACATTTGTTACGATTGGCCAGTTCACACTACATTAACGACGTGAAATATTAGGCCGTGATTACTTCAAAATGATATTAAAAATATAATATTTCAACTTCGTTTGATATTTCATAGTGAGCCCGAAAACTAAGACAAAAAAATAAAAATAAGAATTGAAAAAAATGGAGGGTTAAGTGACCCTAGGGACCCTCTTGGGTCCGCCCCTGTTCACGCTGATCTAAAGCTTTAAGGTACGCTTTCCTTTCATGGAATCTTTCTATGGAATTTCAATATTATCTTTGCTGCCCTTTTTGATGAGATGATGCTACTTATGAATTTAATAATATTTAAAAATTCTAGGTCGATGCAAAACACTATTATGATAATTTCTTACCTCTGTATTACATAGAGTGATTTTTCTTGTCAAAAAAGTTTGAACTTAAATATATCGATCAAGTAGTGGTGCCAAAAATGAATCTGGATCCCAACTCGAGTGATTCAGTGCAGGAAGTGTTGGGTCTTGATTCGGGGAAAAGAGATCTGAAATAGTTTAAACTTTTTATATGTAAAATGGCTCTAAGTTTCTCTCGCAAAATCTTGCAAAAGACCATTGTTACCCCTTCTAAGAAGTGTCTTCTTACTTTGGTAAAATGTCCAAGGATATGTTAAAGTAGTCAAGAGTGTAATTTTTATTGCTCACTTTTTGGAAACTTTGAATTATCTGCAGAAACTTGGAGAAAAGCATGCTTGACCAAGACCAAGTTGTCAAAACTAGGGAGAATCGCCAGTTTGCTTTTTTGCTTTTTGTTTTTTTCTATTTTTAATTCTTTTTTTTTTTTGTTTTTTTAATACTTTTAGTTCACTTTTCAATTATTTTGGTGGTCGTAGTGGTGGTGGGTAGTGGGTGGGAGTAGGGATAGCTGGATTAATTTTAAAGATAAAATATTTTTTTGTTGAAGAATATTTTAAATTTTTTTAAGTGAGATTAATTTGCACTTCTTAAAAAATTTGAAAATCTACATATCATTTTTTCTTTTATTTGATTATTCAAAGTGGTAGATAAATTAGTCATATTACAATGTTTTAATGCAAGAAAGGGAAAAAAAAAAAAGGATGGTAAGGATTTTTTATACAAAAAAAGATTGATCCAAGTGCACGAATATCAAAATTAAAACTATAAGGATAATTTACACAATGAAGGCAAAAGATAAAGATTTTTTTATGCCAATTACTCATATTTCATGGAATGATTTAACGAAACATGATGAAAATAACTAACTCTGCAAGAAAGATTTGAAATAAGGGAGTGAATGTCAAATTTAAAAGGATATGAACTATTTTCACAAGGGTAATTATATTACCACTACAAATTTTAATTACGACACCACATTATAATCACACAATAATTAAAATATATTTTTAATAAATATACTACAATAAATTTACAATTATACTCTTAATTCAATAAAAACAAAAATAAATATGTAAAAAACATAATATACATGTGTGTGTGTGTGTGAATAAACCAAAAATAAACATTTCAAGACATAATCAAGTAGCATGCCATAGTCTCAATGAAAACTTGCCCACGTAGAATTCCCATAAAATCTTTTGATACTACAAAATGATTTAATAAAGTATTGAAAATCTAAAGACATTGCACAGATCACTCATCCTTTTGGCTGTGTAAAATCTAAAGCCCTTGAAAATCTCATCACATGTGAATCAATACCCCCATTCTCTTGGTTCTCCACTTCAACATCCCCCAATCCCATGTTCCCTCTATATCCCTTACCCCTTGCCAAGGTTGTTGTTTAGGAGTGCTAAAATTATGGAAATTACTTGGAGTTTTTCTCAATTCTTCTTCCATTTCCTTTTGTTTTCTTTTTTCTTTTTTTTTTTTTTGGAACGTTTTTCTATCTCTCGTGGAGGTAAATTGATATGATTTAAGCTAATTCATGTGGTACTAGAAGCTCCATTTTTTTGTATAAATTCCATCAATTTCATCATTGAAACATAATTTTTTTAATCGTTATTCTTCCATGGAATCAATTTAATTTCTTTAATGGCCAAGCTTAATTGAAAGATGAAGTTTTGAGGGTGGGGGTTGGAGGAGGGATTGGGGAAGAAGATAAATTTTTAAAGGTTTTATGATTGTGGTGGAAAAATAAATTATGTTATGTGATAAATATATTTAAAACCCACTTATGTAATTTTATTTAAGGTTATTTAAGTAAATAAAAAAATTGTGGTGTAACTAACAATTTTTGTAGTTGTAATATAATTACCCTTTTCACAATGAGTACAAACGATAAAAAAAAATTTTTGCTAATAATCATACATTTTTAGATCACATATTATTTTTTTGTCTTAAATTATTTATTTTATCTGTGATATATTATTTACTGGTCATAAATTAATTTTTTTATTGTTAACAAACACTCTTCATCCAACCCCCATCCCAATTTAATATAATCCAACACCAATCCACCATCGACACCAATCAAACGTCGTGTCACCCTACCACCATCGAGTTGCCACTCAACACCATTATCTATACCACTAGCATGAGCCCTATCCTTGTCAGAACCACCATCATTGCATCACAATGGCCACCACCACCACCACCTCGCCATCATCCCACTCAACCACCCCATATCTCTACAACACCACAACCACCATCCCCACCAAAATTTTCCCAAACTCATCTCTGCCATCACCACTACTGCATCATTACCATCGCCTGTATCAACAATCACCCCCACCACCTCCTCATACCCAGTGGCAGAGCCAGCACCCGGCGAGGGGGCGCGGCCGTGCGTGCTGGACTCCGCTCGAACTCTGAGTTTTCTCCGACCACCGGGCGCCAAACCAATTGCAGTTGCAGAGGGAGACCACAGACGAATGGTGAAGAAGGCGAGGTTTGGGAATTGGGCCATGTAATTTTTTTTTTCTTTTTCTTTTTTGGGTTGATTCCTCATGGTTGTAGTTGTGGGACTTTATTATTTTTTTTTTTTAAACTAGGTCCAATCCAATGAATCCATTATCCATGTATCATATATGTAACAGAAGTCCAAGATCAAGTGAAGGCAAATTAGAAAATTACCGAATGCAAACCCTTCTCCACCTTCTTCAGGCTACTGCTGTGCGATCTATGAAGGCTGAGGAAAGCAGTTGCTAACTTGCTGTCAACGGATGAGTGGCGACAACAGCGAGTCATTGTCAGCGGGCTCTCAGAAGTGGAGTTTGTGAGCAGCTAGTGCGCGTCTTCCTCGTTCAAGTCAGTGAGCTGCTTCTTTCCTATCTCTTTTTTGGGTTTTTGTTCTGTGTTTGCATAATTAGTAATCATATAATTCATTTTTCTTATTTATTATTTATGTGTTATGAGTGTTATGATTCTTAATTTCTTATGAACCTATGATTTATGTTTCATAAGTTAATTGACAAAATGACTGAGAAACAAGAATTGTGATTGTTGAGCTATGATTTATGATAAATAATTTATGTTGTATGAATTATGAGTTACAATTTATCATTTATGAATTTTGATTTGTGATTGGGTATTTATGTTTAGGAAATGAAGGATAAATAAATAAAAAGACGTCAAGTGTAGAATTATATTTTCATAAGTAAATAAAACGATGTCGCATTGAATTATATTTCATATGTGTAGAATTTTTACATTTTATTGCGTTTTCATATATATTGAAGAATTTTTAATATTATTTAATTAAATATCAATAAATGACATCGCTATTACCGTCGATGATTGTCAATGATCGACATCCGTCGTCGCCCTAGCTGAACTTTGGCCCTGGATTCGCCACTGCTCATACCCACCATCTTTTTCACAATTACCACATCATAACCATTACATCACACCAAACAGAAGAAGAGAAAAATAGAGGAGATTATAGAAAATAGATCATTGCTACGCAAGAAGCAGCGACTATGGACGCGTACCGTCACTGTGCACAGAAGCAGATCGTCGCTACGCACGAAACAGTGGCGGTGGAAGTGCATCACCATTGTTTCGTCCATAGATATGCCAAGGTCACAACATTACGGCGCATGTTGTCATGCACACAGGCACTACTGTTGCGCTTGTCGTCGACATAAGTTGAAGGAGCGATTGAATAAGATAAAATAGAAATAAGTTGAGAGTGTAATAGCATTTGTGGGTTGAATGGAATGGAGGTAGTAGGATAATTAATTTGATAATATTATTATGAATATTAAAAAATAAATTATGACCCCATTTTTATATAAATAATTCTTATATTTGATTTTTTATATTGGAAGTTGAAAAAAATGCTTGAGCGTAATTTCCACTTTTTTTTTCCCTTTTCAACCCATGTTTTGTGTGACTTAAAATTTACTAAAATTGAAGTCGAAAATAATAAAATATTCTTAATCACATATTTTATGAAATTCATAACTTTTCAATCATATATTTCTTCATCTTTTATCTAAATTTATTATAAATTTAATTTTCAACTCCACCAAACTGAGGTTTAATTTTGGCCAATATCAAAATTTCTCAAGTTGAAACTGGCATATAACCTAGTTAATTAGTTACTAGCATTAATCCGGTTAAGTCATCGAGTCATTGGTTCAAATAATGAGTGGATATTTATTATATATATTATATTTTAATAAATTGAACTCCTTGAACTAATTTACATGCTTCTTTGTTTTTAAAAAAAATAATAAAAATTTTTTTATCATAATTTTAATATTTTTTAAAGCCAAAAAATAAAGAATTTGTTCTGTTTTCAATGTAAATACTGTGACATTATTTTTAAAACAAAAATGTAAGACATTTTTATAAAAGTTGAATAATAATTGTTGACTTTTGGTTTAAAAAAAATAAATAGTGATATACAATAATTGTCCCTGACGTCTGGCCAATGTTTGAATTCGGTCTCTCATGTTTTTCCTTTTTCTTTTACTTTTCCTTTTGTTTTTTGTTTTTTGTTTTTTTGGCATGAATATCCGCAACTTGTGGTTCGATTTGAAAAGGGTCGTTTTTCATAGTTTGTACAATTTTTTTGTCATATATTTTTCTCAACCTTTCATTAATTAGTATATTTGTCCCTAGTGTTAGTATTGGTCCAAAAATTTTAATAAGAGTGCATAAAAATACCTATTTGTACCTTATATTTAAAATAAGTGAAAAATAAAAGTTTGACAAAATATCTACCTCTCATTTCAAAGCGAGCATGAACATTTGGATTTAAATTAGCATCAAGGATAAGATATACAAGTTAATTCAAATTGAGCACGAGAATGCACGAAGAAAAAAAATTGAGGGCAAAAGTGTGACAAATGAACAAAGTTTAGAGCTATTGAGTGTGATGGTGGGACAAACAAAAACTATGATTTGAAAATATAATTATTCGATTAAAAATTATATTTTATCCAAAAAAAAAAACTATAATGCCCTTCCGTGTAGTAAATAATTAAACAATAAGACAAAATAAGACAAAAAAAGAAAATGAAATAACCTATCCCACCAACCAATCTTTAAAATGGATTGTACAAAGAAAATGCAGCAACAAAAATATAGATGAAAGAATAGCAGAAGACCAAAGGTAAGAGTTTAGGCGATCAGAGAAAGAAGTGGCGAAATTTTAAAAAAGAAAATAATAAGGAAAAGAGCAAAAAGTCTCCAACCCCACTCCAACCTCAATCGGCGGAAACCAACTAGGAAAATAATGCCAGTGTGTCGAAATTTTGGTGGGCCTGTAAGCAAATCAAAAAAGGGAAAAGCAAGTTGGAGTTTGCCAATCCCAAGTAAATTGCAACCGAAAAAAGTGTTGATTGCAAAAAAAAAAGGGTGAAAAGGGATTTTGTCCCATTAGTTTGAGTTTATGATTGTTATTCGTGCAATCAAAAGTGACGTGTGAGTAATTATATGAGCTAGATACTTAATTCCTATTTGACAATCATTATTTGGAAAAAAAAAAATTTAATGTTTTGGATAGTAATTTTAAGAAAACGCGTAGTTTAAAAGTAGGAAACAATTCTGAATTTAGGTGTAGCATATTTTATGGTGTGAATAAATGGTTGAAATGAGTGAGTAGAAAATTGAGTTTTCAAATAATGGTTGTCAAACATGCGCTTATTAATTATTTTTGGAGAAAATTCGGTATTGGACAAGAAACAATGAAAATGAACTTAAATGATCAAGACAAATGAAAATTGGATGAAATTGGAATTCATGGACCAATCTATCAAGTTTGGAAGTTGAAGGCTTGCCTTGCAATATTGGAGGACATGAATTTAACAAGAAACCGAATCAAGGACCAAAGTACACATTCTACAATGGTTGTAAAATCTTTTCAAAAATCAAGTGATAAATATTATTTATCTTTTCTATAAATAATATAAAATTATCTTTCCCATAAACAATATATTTATATTAGAAAATTTTGTGACTTAAATTAAAGATTATTATTCAGTAATTTGGAATATATTCTCTTACCTCCTCACTTCCGGAATAATTTGGTCACAAATTCACCAAATTCGTTCCCTAAGAACCAAATTTACAGTTTCTATGAAAGTGTAACTTTATCATCGCATTGTATTGCCTGAACTTTTTTTTTTTTTTTTTTTCCCTCTTCGTTTACTAGATCATTTTTTCGGTCACAATTTGACTATCGTAAAGGTGAAGTGATTCAGTCGATCATCCATTCATTTCGGGGAAGACAACTGAAAATAGGTTTGAATTCTTCTAGATTTCAATTTGGAGAAGAAAATTGAAAAAATGAGTTTGATTTTCTCTCTTCACTATATTTGATTTTGAAGATACTAAATGATGGTAAATAATCTTTAATTTCAAGATTAATTACTAAACTTTTGATAATTTAATTTTATGAATATTAATCTTATCAACCTTTAATTAATTAGCGTATCTTGTTTTTATGATGATTTTTGTCCAAATAAATTTTGTTAAGAGGGACTTATTGAAGCACAAAAAAAAAAAAAAAAAAGTCATTAAAAAAATGATATGCTACATATTTGCCCATATCTTAAAGCAAGCTAACAAAATTTTTGAATAAAAAAAAGGTCATTAAAAACATGATGTGCTAATTAATGAAAGTTTATGAATAATAATATCATAAAAAAAGTACAAGATATATATTTAACAATGAATAAAGAATTAAAACATTTAATGCAATTGAAATGTTGTACATTTATAAAATAACGTGATCTCACTATTCACCCATAAATTTTATATTTTGTCCTTATGCTAGATTTTTTTTATGAAATGAAATATTAATATTTAATATTTTCAATTCTTTTTATCCAAATCAATATGGTCCAGAATAAATGAATTGTTGATCAAAAATCAATTCTTGATATTTGTGTGTGTATCTAGAAGTTTTAATTATAAAATATATATTTAGTATTTTTGTGAAGAAACTAATATTTAATCGTGTTCTTCATTATCGCTAATTTTTCTTTTAACTGTGTTGTAACGAAGATTGATCTTAATTTTTTTTGGAGACTCTATTTTTATCTTGCTTGTATGGAAATGAGTGTCTAGTAAGTATCCTTTATATATAGATTAAAGTAAAGTAGCAAAGAAGACTAAAAGAGAGAGAAAAGGCATTAGTTTGAGGACTTGGAGAGCAATATAAAATGAAGGACCATGATAGCAATTAAATGAAGTTTAAGTGTTTTATTTTAGAGTTCTGCTATATAAATAGGGTCATTGACGCAGCACCGGTCATGCCCCTGTTTTCAAACCCTATTTGAGTGTCATATTCCTTTGTTTTTAGAAGACAAACGACAGCTACATACGTGGTAATGAAACAGAAGAATATGGCTGTCGGATGAATGCCCAACTGTAGGGCCTAAAATATGGAAAACAAAAAGAAAAAGGGACACAGAATCTAGGAAAATTGGAAACGACCTTTGTTACCCAAAGAAAAAGGGACACAAAGAATTCGTTTAACTTTTAAGAGGCAACTTGAATTTGATCAATAATCCCATCATTCACTGGTAAAACTTAAAAGACCTTTGTTGCCCTGGAGATCAGTTAAGCTCATTTTGTTTCCTTTAAAGCAAAATTCTTTAATTTTCGTACTCATTTTTAATCACATATTCACACAAGAAAACATTTTACACATAAAATCAAGGATTTTTCCTACTTTCTAACCATATATTTTTCAAAAAATCACTATTTAAATATCTTTTTTCTTAATAATAACCACATGGTTTAAGTCAATGTTTGAACTTTAATATGTGAAACTTTTTCCCTTAAAAGTACATATTCTCTCAATAAAATAATTTTTCACGTGTACTCAAAAATTTTTCCAATTTTTTAACAATATATTTTTTAATAAAGTTATTATTTCAAAATCTATTATACCAAAAAATAAGCACAAGTAGTCGTTTCATAAATAAAAAATATTTGGACAAATCATCATCAAATATAGCATGTGCTAATTAATTGAAAGTTAAGGACGAGAGTACACACACACACAAAAATAAAATCAAATCAAATCAAATCAATAACATGTAATAAAAAATAAGTTTGAAGAAAAATAAATTTTAAAAAATGAAAACCAAATAGGAACAAATAAAAGTATGTTAACAATTTTTCTCCTGAAAAAAAATTGAACTTCATATGTGGGACAAGTAGTTTCGGAAGTGTTAAAATATGAGGATAAATAAATGGTATAATATGAAATAAATATCACAAATACCCAAAAACAAAAGATAATTGCCAAAGCAATGGAGAATTTATTAAAAAAATGCGGAAAAAGAATACAAAGATTTTTTCTTTACAAATTTGTCTAACTTGTCTAAATCATAATAAAGAGCTAATTATACATAGGAAACATTTCAAATACTAGAATAGAGTTATAGACGGAAAATGATGTAGAAAATGTACCAAAAATGTGAAACGGGCCTAGACTGGATATATAGGAGCTCAAGCGCTAGGCACCCGACAGATTGCTGTAAAGAATTTAATGCCGCTGCTCAAGTAGGAAGCTAGAGCCCAACTAGGGAAAAAGCGCCGAAAATTTCTCCCTAATCCATATCTTAACCTCTTTAAGTTCAGCACAAATTTCAAACTTCCAAATGAACTCCCAAATTGAATTTTAACTAGAATTATCAAACAAATTTCAAATCGGATTCCCAAATAGCATTTCAAATAGAATTCGATGACACTCTGATTCTAACAAATTCCACATTGGCACGAATTTCTCTGCAATGATCAAAACTTCAAAGATTTTCCACTTTGAGACAAATGCCACTGTAAGAAATAAGACTTCAACTCTTCAACAAAAACACCAAACAAAATTCTCCATCAAAATTTCCAATTGAAAAAATTCTCCACTACTATCATAAAATCCAATCAAGGCAAACTCAATAACTAAATATCTACTAAATATCAATACTACTCAACAGGATTACTTTGGACATCAAAGTTGCTCGAATTTTCCTTATAAGCAACAAAAAATTACAAATTATTTAATAATCATCAAATAGTGCAAAAAACATGTCCTATAACAGAATCAACACAATTAACTATTTCAATATAAAGTTTTTGGCTATAATCAATATCTTCAACCACATTCAAAGTAAAAACAACTAAATCAACATCCTCGTATCTATGTAGAGGCCTAATATTTCTCTTGAATCCGTCTCTAGCAATTGAATATGAAGGCAACGCTGGTAATAGTCATGGTAAAGTGATATTATTTATAACTTCTGAATTTTGCTGATTGATCTTCATAGATTCTGTAGAACCATACAAAACATACAATTTGGACCTTCTCTGTGCTTGTATCACAATATGTTAGGACCCACCTTCACCAATGCATTTGTACTATTTAAAGTCAAGGGCGCTCAAGGAAATAAAAATTATTCTTAAATCTGGGACATGTCTCATAGCATCAAGTATCTTGACAATCCCATTAAACATCTTGATTTTGACATTTTCAATACCAGCTATCTTATAAGGTTTATTATTACTCATTTCCTCATTACCACAACATGTTTCAAAACGGTGTCATGTGTAAAAATAGAAATTTCGATTGGGACACATATAAAAAGTGCAAGCTGTATTAACAATCCAATTCTCATCAAGTTTGGAGTCGCCATCAGAAATAATAAACAGTTCTCCATTATTCGAGAATTTTCTGTAATACTTGGCCTGAAGTATCTAGTTGCTTTACATTTTGACTATTTGCAGCCAATTTTTCTTTATTCTGCAACTTATATCAATTCGTTATCATGTGCCCCTTCTTCTTGCAATAATCACAAATTTTATTACCTGAAGTTAAACTTTAATTTGCCCCTTGCATAACCACCATCACTAATGAGTTTATTTTCATGAGCCTCAGATCGAATAAGATACTTCATCTTTTCCTTAGAAAATAGAGTATCATAGACTTCTTCAATGATGTGAATATCCCGACTGTATAAGATCATGTCTCTAAATGCATATATAAAGTGGGAAGCGAACCCAACAAAATCAAGCAGAAATCATCTTTAACCTAAAATGTTTCCAAATTAGGGATGATTTTCTTAAAAACAGTTAGGTGATCTTCAAGGGATGTACCTCTCGGTTATGCGATAAGAATATAGACACTACTTCAAATGTATTTTGCTAATTAGACCTTTGATCTTGCATAATTGCATCAATTTCAGCAATAATGTAGCTCCTATATTCTCTTTTAAAATGTCCTAAAAAATATTATTTGAAAAAATTAAGATGGACGTCTGATAGAGCCTTTTGACCACTACATTGTTTCTCCTCCAACATCCAAGTTGCGGGTACCTTGTCAAATTCTGATAATGCATCATTCAAATCTATCTGAGCAAGCACTATTCTTATATTTACCTGCGCCATCGAAAATCTTATGCTGCAATCGAAAAGCGAAATATCATACTTCATGGTTTCCATTACAAAAGATCAATATATGGCACAATATGAAGTAAATATCACAAACACACAAGAACAAAAGATAATTGGTAGAAAAAAAAAGAGAATTCACTAAAATATGAAAAAATAATACAAATATTTTTTGTTTGCAAATTTGTCTAATTGTCTAAATCAGAATGTAGAGCTAACTATATTTAGGGAACGCTTCAAACCTTAGAATGGAAAAGGATGCTGAAAACACTAAACGGACTTCGACCAGATACATAAGCTGCTTAAGCGCTAGGCGGGCGGCAACTTGCTGTAAAGAATTTGACGCCGCCAATTGAGAGGGAGGTTAGCGGCCAGCTTGCAAAAAAGTGCCAAAAAATTTCTCTATGGTCTATATTTTGACATCTTCAAGTTCAACACAAATTCCAAACTTTCAAATTGAATTTCAATTAGAATTGTCTAATAGACATTGAGGCCCTGTTTGAGCCTCATTATTTCCTCATTAAAATGAAAAATATGACAGTTATCCATCACATCAAGCCGCCGTATTTGACATTTTATCTCTTATGTGGGGCCTATAACGATTATATTTTTATTCTCATTTTTACAATAATGTGGCTCAAACGAGGGCTGAATATAATTTCCTATAGCATTTCAAATAGAATTGGAATCACACTTGAATCCTAAGAGGAAGAATCTCGTGCATTTGGCGGATAAAAAGTCCACATTATTCCACTTTCTCGAGGAATAATCCAAACATATGCCAGCCAAATCCACTACTTTAATCATTTACATAAAAAAGAATTTTTAGTTCCCAACTAAATAAAAGAAAAAATTTATGAAACTTGCACTCCTTGCTGCCATATTAACCGGTCGCCTATTACTAAAATTGCAAATTATAATAAAATAATTTTTTTCTTTAACATCCCATTTTTCCAACTGGGTAAATTAACGGAACCAATCTACTAAAACCCGACTGTAGCGAGAGTTTTTTAAGATGGAATGCGTGCCCTGAAGTCTCAAGGAAATAAAACAAGACTTGAATTAAAATTCATATATATATATACAGAGGGAGAGAGAGAGAGAGATTTTACTTAATCGCAGTAACAAATTCCTACAATTAAGCTATTCAATTACATAAATGCAATAAAAGCCCCCAAGGTAAAAATAAATAAATAAATAATCAAAGAGTGGAAAAATTAAAAAATGAATAAAAATCTGATCGTTTAACCAGGACCATAATAATTTATTTTTTCCAAACTTAATTTATTTTCTAATATATTTTCAACAAAAAATCTTAAAAAGTGAAAACGAAAAACTCTTGAGTTAAAGCTGATCAATTTGCCCTTCTATGTAGTGTTACATCACATGAATAGAAATGCATTGTCCGATTTGATCTGATTTTGAAAAGGATCGATTCAGGCAAGAATAACTAGATATTTTGTAAATGTAATTGACTTTTTCAAATATATAATTATGGTCTATCCGATTCAATTCATAGCGGTTCTAAAAGTAAACAAAATTAGTGTTTATTCTATGATCAAAAGTAGAGTTTTAGATGTGCGTTAATGCATATGAGCAAATTAACTCCCGGGTACAATACTTTAATTTCTTTCCACTTATTAAGGTTCACGCTAATGGGACAAACGCCAACAAATGAAAGAATACCAAGAAAAAGATATAGGCTTTCTCAACGAGAAATTTTTTAGTTCCCAATCAGGCCCCATAAATAAAATATCTGGAAAGAGCAAATGGAGAATTAAAAGCTGGGTCTGGACTTTAGGCATTTCGAGAATCAGGATAACTAAGGCTGGTGTTGATCTCAGAATCATCAAAATAACAACATTTTGTAAAATGTAAAGTTGCAAAAAATATAAAATTGTAGAAAATGGAAGAACACAGAGAATTTTTTGCTGGTAAGGATCCGAAAGTTCAATCAAAAAACCTACTCATCACTTTGAGCATCTACTAAGTCGAGACTGCTTGAATCCACTAAAATCACAAAAGGTGTCATGCATGAATCAATAAAGAATAGCATGTAAAATGTAAATTAGAAAAATCGTACAAAGCTAAATATATCATATATAGAGAATGTATTTTATAAATTTTTCTATTGCAATTAGCTATAAAGATCTATACATAACGGGTAATCATACTTAAACCAGTTTTAATTTCAATCAAAATTATCAATTTTGCTCGTTTTTCAATTACGCCCTCAACTTCTTTTCATCACATTTTTACCATTAACCTCCATATAACTGACACATATGCTTTTTGATGATGATTTTTGTTCAAATGTTATGTTAATGTACACTAAATGATGAACAAATACACTGTCCAACTTTTGTATATTTTGCTTATTTTAGAATGTTATGGGCAAACAAGTCTTTTAAGGCCTATCAAACAGCTTTTTTTGGACAAAAACTGACATCGGAAATTCGTAAAATGTTAAAATAAGAAATTGATTGAAAGAAATTGAGAACATAAGTGTAAAAATAAGCAAAGGTTAAAAGTATTTATTGCAATTAAGATGTGATATGTTTAACAAAAAAAATGTTGCGAATATAATTATCTATGTAAATCCCTTGGCTAAAAATGAAATAGCAAATATTAATTCCCTAATAGAGTCAATATTTTCCAGAAATTATTAAGGGTGCATATCTCAAACAATAATTAAAAGAAAAAGAAACTAATATTGTTTGATAATAACTATTGTTTAGTAAATATGATAAGCACGAGCAAATGATATATGCCCTCCAATTAAATACTAAGAAAATATTTAATGGGTACGTTTATGAGACACAAATCTCAAAAAACTTTGATAGCGAAGTTGTTCCAAACACCTGAAAATTTTAACCAAAATACACAATCACTAATACTTCATTGTACATCACTATTTTTTAAAAATACTATTTGGTGTGAGCATCCTTCTTTTATAATAATACATTCCCCATTTAATCAGAAATTTCACTTATATTAAAGTGGGAAAACAAACCAAGAATACTGAGAGTCCTAAGAAATTGGATTCAATGTTTGCTCAACTCCCACAATATACTTATAATCTAATCATTTTAAGCAAATAATTTATAACAAAATATCGTTTTTATTTACAAAAATTAAATATAGTGCAATCTACTTATTTTGATAATAGCATATATCTCACAATCAAAGTAAGTAATTTTTTACTTGTAATTATGAATATGTAATGCATGAAAACATACGTAGAAATGAAAAATTCATTACTTTTAAGCTTAGAAAAATACATAGCATCTCTTATTGTTAAAATAAGTAAATTATTTTAGCTTTAATATCAGTAAAAATAAATAAATATTGTAGTATTTAATTATTGAGTATGAGTAAACTTTATAAATTTTGCCAAACACGTATTGAATAAATACCTGATTTGGTCGTATGAATGTCATAAAATAAAAATAAAAATAATAATGATGATGATAATTAGGGCTAATTACACTGACTACCTGATTAAATAAATTTATTACCACAATATCAATTCAGTTTTCTCTTTCTTCATCACCGTCGTGGCCACTGCAAATGTGGTAACACACTACTGTCATCCACCATCAGGCACCACTACTATGCATCAACCACCACCTTCACGGGCACCATCTCATTGCTACCACCACACAATTCATCCGCTAATTATTCAACATCAATCGATTCGGACCTCCACTTAGTTTCACCCAAGCTTCATCCTAGTCATGGATTGATCACCCAAGTTCGGGTCCATAAGCAGTGACAATTGCCCTATGAATACTCGCTTTCGCTACAGCTCCAGTGGGTTCCCTTAACCAAGCTAGTGCCTATAGAAATAATACCCACCCCTACCACACCCATAACATTATGTTGCCAGCATCACCACCTTGGCATCTCACCCCCATCAACTAGGGCTGGCCCCGAAAATTTTGATATCCCAAGCAACAAATTATTACGAGGTCTCTAAGTATAATTTTTTTGTGGAAGTATAACAATTTCTTTAACACTAACCATGACTGATTCAAAACCATTTTATCTATAGTTTCTGAAAAAAAAAATGAAATGAGTGTTAACTTCAATAAATATAATAATCCCTTCTCATTTTCATAGCATGTATTCAATAATAACAAAGATAAATCATACCTCCAATAGCTTGTGATTGACTTTTCATCAATTCTTTAGGCTGCAAAAGATGAAGAAAATTGCTATGGAGAGAACTGCTCTCTACTCCCCTTCAAAATCCTTGAAACTAATATCCCCCCTTTTGCTTAAGAGATGAAAAAGGGCCAACATGTTTATATATATAGAATCCAATAAGCCGACGTCAGGGTAGAATAGTGATTATCATGTTGGCTTGTTGTAGCAGATGATTCGCAAGAAAGAAACGGAAAAAAAGCCCCAAAAATTAGAGAAAATACTTTGAAATCAACTCAATATTATTAATAATGCAGAATGACCAAAATTAACCCACAAACCTGGTTAAATAGCTGCAAAATACGAAATTATAGGAAAATTACCAAAAATGGAAAAATTTCGAAACTACACCAGAATAAAATATTAAGTAAAAGAAGTAGGTTGCAAAAACATTGGCTCAATTCGAGTTTTCTAACATATGGAAAAAGGGAAACGAAATATTACCATAAATAGCAAAAAATAACTAAAAATTGAATTTCGAAAAGGAAAATAGTGGATTTTGGACTTGAAATTGATGCCCATTGAGTATAGCTGGTGGCCATGACGTGCGCACCGAAGAGAGCTTTCCGGATTGGGGTCATAATAACGATTCTGATAACCGTAGGCAAAGTTATGACCAAATTATCAAAGACGTATCAAATTCCCCCAATAAAGGAAATAATTGCAATTCACTTCCCATCTTTGCGCTGATCCGCCATCTCATGGTATCTCAACACCATTATAATGCTATCTGACAAATCAGCATCACTCAACTCGGATCCTCCTGCATTAGTCGCCCCGGGTTGGAAAGAACTCACCCTCGAGTTCAGAGTAGTTTCATCGGACTCCACAAAACAACGTCTTAGGTGTTTCACATTAAAGACGTCAGAGGTCTTCAAATGGCTAGGGAGGCACAACCTGTAAGCATTATCATTGATCTTCTGCAGCACTTCACAAGATCCAATCTTCCACTCCTTTACCTTATTGTACTCCCTAGCTGAAAAATGATCACGAGTTAATACTGCCTAAACAAAATCACCAACATCAAACAACACTTGGCACCAATGACTATCTGTCTGAGCCTTGTACTTAGTATTACTATCATGTATGGACAGCTTTACCTACTCATGGATACCCCGAAGATGTTCAGCCATCTCATCAGCTTTGTTATTGAAGCGACCCACACATAGAATTGGAGCCAAATCAAATACCCCGGATGGGTTCCACAATTTCAAAAGGACTCAACCCGATGGTTCTATTCCTCGACCAGTTATAAGCAAACTCTGCTTGAGGTAATTTCAAATCCCACTGCTTCGGTTTAGTCCCTGCCAAGCTTCTCAAAAGATTTCCCAAACTCCGATTCACCACCTCGGTCTGAGCATCTGTTTGGTGATAGTATGCGCTGCTAAAATTCAACTTGGTTCCAAGTTTCTCCCATAAACTCCTCTAGAAATGACTCATAAATTTAGTGTCACGGTCAGAAGTAATTAACTGTGGAAAACCATGTAAACGCACAATCTCTCTGAAATAAAGATAAGCAATCCGAGTAGCATCCATTGTCTTCTGGCAAGCCACAAAATGAGCCATCTTTGAAAATCTGTCAACCACAACAAGAATGGAATCCATCACTCGTTGTGTACGAGGTAAGCCCAAGATAAAATCCATGCTGACATCAAACCGAGGAGCTTCAGGTACGGGTAATGGCGTGTGCAATCAGCATTAGTAAGAGCTCCTTTAGACCCCTAACATACATAACACCGCTCTACATAATGCGCCACATCACTACTCAACTTGGGCCAGAAATAATCAGAAGAGACCAATGCCAATGTCTTGTCTCACCCAAAATGTCCTTCGTTATGAAGTTCACTAATAATATGCTACTTTACTTAATCAATCCGGAATGTATAACTCCAAAATTATCTTTCCAAATGAAGGATCTGCCGCATACATATCAGGAAATGCCTCAAATTCGACAACCTTGGTGCTCATGGTGGTGAGGAGTAATGTGCGACAGCTAAATCCATCTGCTACTCGATTCAAACTCCCTGCTTGATGCCTTAGTGTGAAAGTAAACTCCTGCAAGTACGCCACCCACTTCGCATGTCGCCTACTCAGCTTGTGCTAACCGTTGATGTAATTCAAGGCCTCATGATCTGTAACAAGAATGAACTCCCTCTGTACCAAGTAATGACGTCAATGCTTCAGAGTCTGAACTATGGCATAGAACTCCAGCTCATAAGTGGAATAATTTTTCTTCGATCCCGATAGCTTTTCACTAAAAAAGGCTATTGGACGCCCTTCCTGACTCAGAACACCACCAATACCAACTCTCGATGCATCACAGTTTACCTCGATCACCTTCTCAAAGTCTGAAAGTGCCAAAACTGGGGCCTCCGTCATCTTCTGCTTAACCAACTAAAAGCTAGCCTCTGCCTCCTCGGTCCACTAAAAATCACGCCCTTTAAGGTACTCTGTGATAGGAACAATCAAGGTACTGAAGTTTCTGATGAACCGACGATAGAAGGATGTCAATCCATGGAAACTCCTGACATCATGGAAAGTTTTTGGCTTGTACCAATTCAAAACTGCCTCAAGTTTGAATTGATCTGCATGAACACCATCAGTAGACACAACAAAACCAAAAAAAGTTACTGAAGTTGTGAAGAAAGAATACTTATTCTAATTGATGAATAAGCGCTCCGTCATCATTACATCAAAGACAGCACGAAGATGATTAAAATGTGACTCCCATGTCGGACTATAAAAAAGTATGTCGTCAAAAAAGACTACAAGATTTCCCATGAAAGGCCGTAAAACCTAATGCATAAACCTTATAAAAGTACTGGGTATGTTGGATAGTCCAAAGGGCATGACCATCCACTCGTACAATCCACGCTGTCTTGAACGCGGTCTTCCACTCATCTCCAGGCCTGATTCTAATCTGGTGGTATCCGCTTTTAAGGTCAATTTTTGAGAAGACCTTAGAACCGGACAATTGATCCAACATGTCGTCCAGGTGGGGAATTCGAAACCTATACTTCACTATAATCCCGTTAATTGCCCTGCTGTCAACACACATACGACACGACCCATCTTTCTTCGACACTAGTAGAGCAGGAACTGCACAAGGACTCATACTCTCACGAATGTAGCCCTTTTTCCAATAATTCTACCACCTGTCGCTGCAACTCTTCAGTTTCCTTGGGACTGAGGCGATATGCTGGTCGGTTTGGTAGACTCAACCCTGGAATAAGGTCGATCTGATGTTGAATGTCCCTCATAGGTGGTAATCCTGGAGGAAGATCCTCCGGCATCAAGTAAGAAAACTCCATCAGTAGTTGCTTCACTTCTGCTGTTAATTCCAAATCCACATTCACTGTACTATTTTCACGAGGCATTAAAGCATAAACTATTTTTTCACACCCAACCTCAACCAAGAACCTAGACATAGAAAGTAGATTGGTGTTATTAACTATCGGCGCAGGGATGTTTTCTTCCCTGCGAGGTGTCAAAACAAGTTTTTTCCCTTTGATGCTAAGAGAATAAGTATTCTTCCGCCCATCATGGGTAACACTGTGATTATACTACCAAGGTCGTCCTAACAAAACATGACACTCGTCCACTGATACCACACCACATCAAGCATTATCAAAATATTTTTTTCCAATCGAAAAAGACACTAAGTACCATTTTTTTGCCATTACCTCACTGTCTTTATTCAGCCAAGACAATTTGTATGGTTTGGGATGATGATCCGTCTTCAGTTGCAGTTTCTCGATAGCCTCCTCATACACTACATTCTCACAACTACCACTATCAATTATTAGCTTGCAGACTTTATCAGCAACTGTGTAGGTTGTGTGGAAAATGTTGGTCCTCAACCAATCGTCCCCTAAATCGCTCTTGGGAGTCAGCAGGCTTTTTCGAACAACCAGGGTCTCCTGGCCATCTCCATATAGCACGTCCTCATCTTCACCATCATCATACACAGGCTCCCCAACTTCCTTGAACTCCTGTATCATATCCTCCTCAATCAAAAGATTTTTATTCTTCTAACTAGCAGGCTTCCTGCAATCAGTAGCCCTATGCCCCTGTTCACCATACCTGAAACACTTAATACTTGAGCTGGAATTTTCCTGCTGTGGCTAATAAGCAGGACGAGATTCTTGAGGGCAAACTGACTGACTATCTTTACCTCTGACCACTGGCCTCCTACTCTGCTATTTCTCCACTGCAAGTGCCCGTTGATATGCCTCAGAAACCATCCACAATGAATGAAGGTTGAGAACATTGTAGGGGCTGCCTTAATCCTCCCAAATACCGTGCTACCATATGCTCCTTCGTCTCAGATAAATCATTCCGAGCCACCAGCTGATAGAATTCCTTAGTATAATCATTGACTGATCTTGCACCTTACCTCAATGAATGGAGCCTCTAAAACAAGGTTTGAGTGCAGCCAAAAGGAAGGAAGTGCCCTTTCATCTTCTTCTTCATCTTCTCCCAGTCAGTAATTTTGGATTTCCCCTGTCACTCCACTCGGTCAGATCCACTCTGAAACTGAGATCCACATGACGATCCTTCCATCCATGATGCTCCCAAACTCAAGCATAATGGTGATACGGTTTTTTGAAACTGGTATCGAAATCATGACCCTCCACATCATGATTACCGAACTCCTGCTCCGCCAAACATTGGGTTAACTCCGCAACTTGTCTCTACAAATCTTCAATCGTCACATCCTGAATATTACGATCACGGTGTGGGACTTCCTTAATTGGATCCTGCCCTCGACGACCATGACCATGTCTGCCAACCATTATAACTGATGAAATTTATCTCCCAAGAAGATGTTGACGCTTTGATACCAACTGGCGCCGAGTAGGATAGTGATTATCTTATTGGCATGTTCTAGCAGATGATTGACGAGAAAGAAACAAAAGAAAAAATGCCCAAAAAACCAGAGAAAATATTCTGAAATCAACTCAATATTATTAATAATGCATAATGACCAAAATTAACCCACAAGTCGAGTTGAATAGCTGCAAAATACGGAATTATAGGAAAATTACCAAAAATGGAAAAATCTCGAAATTACACTAGAATAAAATATTAAGTAAAAGAAGTAGGTTGCCAAAAATTTGGCTTAATTCGAATTTTCTATCATATGGAAAAAGGGAAACGAAATATTACCATAAACAGCGAAAAATAACTAAAAATTGAATTTTGGAAAGGAAAACAAGAGATTTTGGGCTCGAAATTGATGGCCACCAAGCATAGCTAGGTGACCACGACGTGCGCACCGAAAAAAGCTTTTTCGGATTGGGGTCATAATAGCGATTCTGATAACCGTAGCCAAAGTTATGGTCAAATTACCAAATACGTGTCAAATTCCCCCAATCAAGGAAATAATTGCAATTTACTTCTCATCTTTACGCCGATCCGCCATCTCATGGTATCTTAGCCCCATCATTGTGCTATCTGACAAATCAGCATTACTCGACTCGGATCCCCCTGTATCATGAGCTAAATCCATATTAGGTGGAGTGAGAGTAGGGGGCTCATCCCATTATGGGCTCAAACAATGACTAAATGAAATGCTAGTCCATATAATAAATATAACAATCTCCCACTTGGACATCATTTCATTTAATCACTACCTAAATACAAGCAGTGTGCCTACAAGTTCAAACAAGTGAAAGATATACCAGACAGGGTATACAACACAACTAATACTTGAAATCACGTAACATAGGGCAATGAGATGTAAAAGCAGTATGGAAAATATCAGAAGAGCAATAAATACCCGTTTCCATAAAAAGACCTAGAGACAAATCTGAATGTCTCTTATAGATAATACGTCTTGTCAATAATGCGCTTAGCTCGGTACAAGAGTAACCAAAATGTCTCAATACATATAATCATTGCCTTGTCCAAATTATGCGTGACATAAGCGTGAGACTGGTCAAAATATTTTAAGAACAAAACAAAATATGAGCCTAAATAATATGGTAAAATAGCAATGATTATAAAATTCCCACTAATCAAATACAACATAAGACTATAACAATCTCAAAAGAGTCACATGCTTCTGAAACAATTTTGGAGCAAAACCTTTAGGTAGTGGGTCAACTAACATATGATCTGTCGAAATATACTCAATACAAATATAAGACTCGGACAAATACTTAATATCAATATGCTTAGAGGGTGAAGAACTCCTAGTATTTCGAGAGAAAACAACTTCTGCAGAATTGTCACAAAATATCTTTAGTGGCCTCGAAATGGTGTCACTATACCTAGCCCCGAGATAAAATTCCGCAACCATATAGCCTAACATGTAGCCTCATAACAAGCAACATACTCTGACTCCATTGTAGAGGAGGCAACAAGTGTCCTTTTTACACTTTTTCAAGAAACAGCTCCCTCTACCACTATAAAAACATAACTAGAAGTAGACTTCTTGTCATCTAAACAACTACAAACCAGCATCAGAATATCCAACTACATCGAGAATGTTAGATCGTCGATATGTAAGTATTAGATCTTTAATGCCTTGTAAGAACCTTAGTACTTTCTTTGCAGCTTTCTAGTGAGCCAAACCAAGATCTCTCAAGTATCTCCCAAGTACACTAACAACACATGCAATGTCAAGCCGTGTACATACTTGAGCATACATTAAACTACCTACAAATGAAGAATAGGGAATTGTTTTCATTTGAGTCCTCTCACTATCATCCTTAGGGCATTGAGACTTAGAAAAAAATTTATCACCTTTCATGATAGGTGCTTTTCTAGGAGAAGAAGAATGCCTATTAAATCTACTCAAAACTCGATCAATGTAGGTTTTCTGAGATAATCCAAGAACGCCTCTAGATCTATTATGAAAAATCTGAATCCGCAAAATAGTTAATTGTTAATCTAAAAATGATATCACATTTCAAGAGGCGATACGGATATCGAAACAGCTTACCCACCGAGTTGATTTTGCACACATAGTTTTATAAGTGGAAGAACTTATATATTTTTAAATATTAATTAATTAATTGTACTATTATATTATGTGCAACTATGTGTCCGATTATATAATTATTATGGAAATTATTTTCTATGATACTTGTGAAACTTCAACGATTGTATATGATATATTTGTAATTTTTATGTGCGAGACATATGCGATATTGAGATCGACCAGAAAAGTACTCATGATTATCTACTTCTTCTAGTTCACTGAGAGGCATTGACCATGTTCTATACTACACTAAGGGGTCTTGATTGGGGATGAAGGCGTTTCTATGATACTTGTGAAACTTCAACGATTGTATATGATATATTTGTAATTTTTGTGCGAGACATATGCGATATTAAGATCGACCAAAAAAGTACCCATGATTATCTACTTCTAGTTCACTAAGAGACATTGGCCGTGTTCTATACTACACTAAAAGGTCTTGATTGGAGATGAAGGGGTCTTGATCATGTGTATATATATATATATATATATATATGACTTGATCATATTCTATAATTGATTATGAGAAGATCCGCTTCTATTCACTGAAGGAGATTGAAGCTCGTGTCATATGAGTGCTTAGCATGAGGGGTAGTCTACGTGCGTATGACCAGATTACCCAGTTTAGTCAGATGGCACATTTTTGGTGAATTTTTCAGTATATTCGATGGGATGAGATTATAGTATCCTTATCAGTTGATGTTTAAATCATGACTTTTAAACTCTATTTTATGATATTATGTAAATGTCTCACTTTTTAGCTATAATTATATGATGTTATATTGTGAATTTGTAAATGATATGAACTTGATTTTTGATATAAATGTATAAATGAAAAAGTATAATTATTTTCGAACTTTTCCACTCGCTGGGCTATCAAATTATATATTTTTCCACTTTTTTTCTTATCAAGCAGTAGTTGCATATCTATGCATCTTTTGGAGTTGAGCCTTTGATTTTGGAGTCAGAGCCACCCGACAAAGTTTATTAGTACGACTCACTTTAGAGAGCATGAAATCCGTGTTTTGGGACACATGTTTATGTTTAGATGTGATTTTACATCACTTATAGATAGATATGGGCCTCAATGTGTATTTTGTATTTATATGTACATTTCATGTTATTTTCATAGTAGAAATTGATATTTTAGCTTATCTCTATTGTGTTATATTATATTTGGGATTAATGCACAATAATTTACAAATCAATTGGTCCTATTTATGAGCGAGATAATTTCGAAATTCTACTAAAAATAATTTTTAAGAAGTTGCATATTGTAATTGTTGTAGCATTGATTGTAGGTTCGACTTTCACTTTGTATCTATCATTGGCGCACGTCACGTTTCGGGTCCACTAGCATTATTTGGAGTAGGGTGTGTCATTTTTTGGCTAAGTTGAAAGTAAATTATATTTATTTTTTAATTAATTTTTTGTTTCTAAACCCCTATTTGATTCCTTTTGAAGTAAAACAATTTATTTCTCATACTCATTTTCAATCATACATTCATACGATAAAATATTTTTCATGTAAGTGCAATATTAACTACATCCTCCAAAAAAATTATTCAAAATATCATTTTACACAATAATTATCAGAGCTCCCCCAAGCCTAAATCCAATTAGGCAATGTCCTGGGGCTCAAATCTAAAAGGGCTTCAACATGATAAACACTACATGCTAGAAGGTTCAATTAACATACTAATTTTTAATAGATAGATTGATTAAATATTCATTTAACTTTTAACTTTTTTTGTCAATTCTACTTATTAGATTTTATTCAAATAAAATTTTTCAAGTTTAATAACATGATTAACTACGAGCTACCAAATGAGCCCAATATTGACTAATATTCACATCAAGTAGTTTACTTTAATAAGTTATAACTTGAATTTGGTTTATCAAAATTAATTTTTTTCTCTCTATTCTATAATAAGCCATTTATTAAAAGTTTCGAAATGAGTTCAATATTGAAAGGCTAACCCTCGATTCTCTAATAAATACACATTTAGTCCAAATACATTACTTCTACCTTAGTTCATCAACATCTCAAATTTATTAAAAGGTTTACGAATCAAAATCATTGGAATCTAGTTATGTTTCACTAAATAATCCTAACTTGTCATGCTATCATCTAAAAATATATATTTCTCACTAATTTGCAATCTAGTCCCTAAATTTTGCACTTTTCACAATTGAAAATCACTTTTTCTTCTTACGAATCTTCCTTACAATATTCTTAGGACTTCAAATTATGTTTCTCAAAACTGTCTCATTATTTCTAAATTGCACCTTACTTGAGTTTTCCCAAATAATAATTCGGTAGATTATATTTACACTCTAATAATATTTCTTCACTAACTGAATAATTTTGCTAAATATTATGTTGTCCTAATCTCTAGAGTTGTGGAGATAATATTTTCTGCTACTTTATCGTTTGGATGATACCAAGTTTTTGTTTAAAATATAAATATATTGTTTATTTAAATATTTAAGTATTTTTACACTTGTAAAAAATTTACATTTAAGGCCTCATAATAAAGAGTCACCTAGGATTTCAAAACTTTTAAGGTCAGCTCTGACAGTTGTCGTCAAACAAGGGCAAAATATGTTTAAATACTTTTTCTTCTTAACTACTCAAAGCAAAACAATTAATTAATAATTATTGCAATAGCAAGATTTTGATTACTCTCAAAATAAGTCAAAGTCAACAATTAATTTTAATCACATATTTATGAAATTCACAACTTTTCAACCACATATTTTATCAACTTTTATCAAAATCTACTAAGATTCTGATTTTAATTCCTACCAAACAAGGGCACAATTTATTCATTTTCAACTATTTGGTTATATGTGACCAACTATTTAAACGTGACCTAAAAATCCGATAATTTGTAACTGAAAAGAAATAAATTTGTGACTATCTAATTTAAAAATTGGCAATCGACAAATAATTTGTAACCTATAAATTTATGATTTGTAACCGATGAAATAAATTGTAACCGATTAAAAAATTTTATTGTAACCGATTAATTTGATAAGACGTGACATTGTAACCTATAGGTACGCACATGTGATCATTAATTGTATAATTGTGA
>NW_019264346.1:298446-309857 GCF_002742605.1 Olea europaea var. sylvestris | reverse complement strand
TACCTATGCTACCATGAACATTATCTAACTAATATTTTCTATACAATTAGACACAAACTTGATAAGTAAGGGAAAAGAGGTGTTGACTATTCGTTACTGATCGCATGTAAATTAATAATTGATTTTAGATGGTAATGGACTCCTTAATTTATTGTTCAGCGTACTAAAATATATCATAACTCCATTAAACAATGAATCAAAAGACTGCTCATATCCACCTAAATAAATATTGGGCACAACCTATAATGTGGCCATAAGACTATCTGGATTGTCCAATTTGAGGCCATTAGACCTTAAGGGACAAATCCTAATACAACCCTTTTTCGATGGTGAGTCGAGGACTCAATCAGAGAAGTATATGGTGCAATCACAATGCTCCGCCCTCACACTGGTGGCTTCAGACACTTACTAGAAATGATATACCATGTCACTTTTATTAAAAGTGATATTTGTCAATAAAAAAGTTATAGAAACCAAGAATGTAATTGAAAAAAGTGATAAACACTTTTTAAAAAAGTGACATTCAAAAAAGTGACAGGAAAAAAAAGTGGCGAATTCAAAAAAGTGACACAAATTAAAAAATGATACATGTTGAGCTTGTTCATCACACGCATCTTCCATCTTTGCCTCGTCAACAATCTGTAAGCTAAAATCCAATAGTACCTATGCTACAATGAACATTATCTAACTAATATTTTCTATACAATTAGACACAAACTTGATAAGTAAGGGAAAAGAGGTGTCGACTATTTGTTACTAATCACATGGAAATCTTCTAAGCAAAGATTGAGATTAGTAATTCAAAAATTTGTGAGTTTGTAGTAACATTTGTTTTCATACAGAAAGATCTAATGACCTTTGCCACAAGGGCACCTGAAATGAAATTTAATCATAGACATAAGATGCAAATTATACACTCAAGATGTAAATAAATACCAAAGCAACAATGGAACAATTACAGAAAAATCATAAGGTCTACAATTATTATTTTTTAAGATTAAACTATGAATTTATACCAGAAAAAGAAAAACAAGAACTCAATCTTTTTCTTCACATTCAAAACACCTTAACTGGTCCTCTAATTCACGATTTCACAATGGATTTTAGTATTTTTCATTAAATAAATATTACCCAAAAAAATAGAAAATAAACATGAGTGAGAGAGGTGAACTTCATATTTCAAATCGGAGTCGGAAACACCACCTACCATGGTGACGAGGAATGCATTGATGATGGGGAATAGTGGGCTAGAAACACTGAAAGTTTATTGACTAGAAATCACCATAATGAAATTACATATTTAGGGCTTGATTGGGACTGATTCATGAATGATTAATAGTCAAATTTGGTATGATAGTGGACGGCGGGAGAAAAAACAAATCATTATATTAATTTGCGTGTCCCGTTTCCTTGTGGATCCACACATTCCTTCACAAGAATCAACTGAATGGTAGGGTGCGGTGTTCGTGGAATTAGATTAGTTTTTGCCTTGTTTGATTTTATTGTAACAGTAAAATTTACAGTTAATTAATGCTAATGAAAAGATAAAACTTTAAAAGTGTATTAATCAATTTTTTAATAAATGGGCCGTACGGGGCCTAATTTTAACATTAAAGATTATGATCCAATACAGCAATGTCACCCTTTTGACCCTACCCAGCAATATCAAAACCCGAAACTGCATGCAAATTTTCACTGTTGACGTAATCATTTCCATGCAAATCTTCCCCAGTCCCATTAACTCCTGCCTATCTCTGCTGCTTGAACCTCCTTTTCCTCCTTTTCAGTTTAATACTTCTTGTCCATACCATGAAGAACGACTAATGGAGTGGATTATTCTCAAAAAACTATTTCCCCAGTCCGGACTCTTTTGATTTTAGACTTTGACAGATCAATCGCGACCAAAAATGGTGCCATATTAGGATGAGAGATCTAACTTGAAAGGAGTCCCCAGTATGCTTGCAATTGACCATAACTTGTCTGTTTATTACTTGTTTAGAGTTAATTCTAACTGTTACATTTGCACCAGTTGTTTCCGATGAAGACGTGGCTGTTTCCTTTTCACTGATGGGTATAGAATCCGTCAAACTCTATTAATGGAAGAATAAAGCGGATATAAACCCCAACCCTGAGCGAGCAAAAGAGTTTATTAGAGTATTCTGCAGATAATTCTGGTACACTCAACTCACAATACCTTATTGCGTATATTTCTCTTCAATTCCACATTCTGCAGATTATTCTGTTACCCTCAAGTCACACACCGTTATTACATATATTTCTCTTCAATTCTGTATTCTTCAGATGACTCTGTTACCCTCAAGTCACACACCGTCACTACATATATTTCTCTTCAGTTCTCCATTCTCCAGATGACTCTGGTACATTCAAGTCACGCACCTCTATGTCTCTTCAATTCCCCATAATTCAGATGATTCTGGTATACTGAAGTTACACACCATTATTACATATATTTGTCTTCAATTCTTCATTCTACAGATGATTCTGATACATACACGTCACACACCAACATTACATATATTTCTCTTCAACTCTTCATTCTGCAGATTATTCTGGTTCACTCAAGTTACACATCATTATTACATATTCATATATGTAAGTTTTCAATTCCCCATTCAATTATATGAGACCTATTATTATATATTTAGGTAAGGCCTCATTCTTTTCCGCATGTATAATTCAGCAATTTCGGAGGCAAATCTAGACTTATGGACTCCAAAAGTCTTCATTCGCCTTCCGGATCTGTTAAGATATGAGACAACAACACTATTAGTTCAAATACTGAATCACAGGAAAAAAAATGCAGAAAAAGCAGATGATGCACCTGGACTTCATCGAGGTTGACTCCATTTTCCTTGAGAATCGATAAAAATCGTTCAAGGCTATCCTCAGTTGGTTGATAATGTCCACTAGAAGGTGAGATGCGCTAAAGAAAGTAAAGAGGTTGCATTAGATCAAAAATGTATTTAGCAAAATGGGTGTGGCTTCACAATCCAATGTGATCTTTAACTTTCGTCCTACCAAGTTTTAAAAGTAGGGCTTGGTTTTTAGGGCCTATGCTACATGTACACGTACAATAGTTTACACCTAAATTACACCTCATGAGTTGGTAGATTTCGGTATATATATTGATATTAACAACATACTTTTCAATCTATAGCTAAATATTTGACACATAGGAGGTGTCAACAAAGGTGTACATATTTGGGTGTACTAGTAGCCTTATCCCGATGTTTATGGGATGTCCTATTTTGAATTTTATGCTTGTCATATATTTAGGACCTGACAGTAGTTCCAAATATTCCTACATCCACTGGATTAGCCTTTTTATTTACTTTTTCAAGTTTAATTAATACATTAGAAATAATATCCCCAGTCTACATATTTGGTCATGTCAGAAAGACATGATTCTTACAAAGATAAATACCAATGTAAAGTCTCAGAACAAGCAAGTTTTATATTCCTCACAACCTAGTCCAATCAACTCCCCATGTGAAGTCAAATCCCTTAATCACATATTTGTCAGCAATATATCGTACCTCGATTGAAGATAAAATAATTATTGTCTACGTAATGTATCTAAAACTAAGGCCATGTTTGAGCCCCCATTAATTTTTTGTAATGTATTATGAATAGTAAATTGATTGGAAATGTATGATTAAAAAAGAAGAATTTTTTTTTATTTGTATGCAATATTATTTTAATGAAGAATATGTGGTTGAAAATGAGTACTGCAAAAAAAAAAAAGAATTGAAAGAAATTGGGTTCAAACAGGGGCTAAATTTGTAGGCAAAAATGCCAACACCTATAAATTAACACAGATATTCAAAAATATTAACGGATTTTGAACACGGGCAGAAAATGCAATCTACATTGTTTATCCAAAATGCCATTTCACACAAAATTAATTTTCATAATAAAATCATTTCCAAACACCACACCATGTACTTTTAGAAGTTGAAGACTCTTGTCACTGATGTGGCCCATCATTTGATGCCGCAATTGTGATTATCTTTAGGTTTAGAGATAACTGCGGAAGTGGAACCTGTGGTTGGTTCAGTATTTTAGTATAAAGAACATATTTTTCTTAAGAGTATTCACTGTAATAAGCGACTATTGTAATTTTAAGTTGGGTAATTGGCACCAAATGTTCCTACCTTTCAAGTTTATTGTGGAAAATATCTATACCTTTCATTTTTTTTGACATTTTCGCCCTTACCTTCCATATTTCTTTGCGCTAAACTTCCTTTACACCATTTTTTTTATGCAAAATAACCAAAATACCCTCCCATTTAAATAAAAGAAAATAAAAAATAAAAAATAAATTACAATTTTATTCCTAAATGTTTTAAAAAGTACAAGTGAGTTCAAATAATTATTAAAATGTCTATAGCACAAAATGTCCCTACATTTGGCCTATAGTGTACAAAATGTTCCTACGTTTTAAATTGGTGAAAATGACATTTTTTGCAATTAAATGTGAAAATATGGATGAAAACACAAAAAATTGTAACGTATGAACGTTTTCCGCAATAAGTGTCAAATGTAGGGATTTTTTTGCTATTAAACCTTATTAAAATATTAAAAATAAAAAAAATTAAAATCCGGACGTACCTCCCTCCTTCAACTAAAAATAAATAAACAAATAAATAAATAATGGGACTACCACGTTAGAAGTGAAAAAACTCCGACCAACTATCGCCTAAACCACCAAACCTCCATACTGTTAAACTATATGTTGATATTTTAAGATCATGAAGAGAGGCGCCCTATTAGTCGATTGGTGTGTTGGAAATCTTTTCGGAACAAGTGATGTCGCCAATATTTACATTCGCGAGTTGGGTATTTTGGATTGCAATTTTGAAAAAATCTATTGGCATTAAAGTTTTAAGGTTGGATGTTGGGTGGTATGTATAAAGAGAAGTGAGGACTTTTCGGTGGTATGGTGGTCGAGCAGTTTGGGTGGTGGTTTGTTAGAGTTTTTTGACTTCTGAGGTGGCTGACCCATTTGGAGAAGAAGAGAAGAGAGAGAGAGAGAGAAAGTTTTTATTTTAATATTTTAATAAGGTCAAATAGCAAAAAAAATCCCTACGTTTGACACTTCTTGTGGAAACGTCACTATGTTTCAATTTTTTTTTTCGTTTTCATCCCTATTTCCACGTTTCGTTGCGGAAAACATCATTTTTCACCAATTTGAAATGTAGAGACGTTTTTCACACTATATGTCAAACGTAGTGATGTTTTGTGCTATTAGGCCTTTTAATAATTATTTGAACTCACTTACACTTTTTAAAACATTTAGGAGTAAGATTGTAATTTTTTCTTTTTTTTTTTGTTTTATTTAAATAAGATGATATATTAGTCATTTTTACGTTAAAAATTGTAAAAAGGATGTTTATCATAAAGAAATGTGGAAGATAAAGGAGAAAATGCCAAAAAATGAAAGGTATGAACGTTTTCCATAATAAACTTGAAAAGTAAGGACGTTTTATGTGAATTACCCATTCTAAGTCATATAGTACATATTCCTTTTACCAGATGCTTGGGAAAGGATTGTAGTAAAGCCATTATTGTGGAGAATGAGAAGCTTAACTAGAAAAAAATAGCATTTCCAGATAGATGAAAGCGAAATGTGCCCTCGCACACGAATACAAAAAGACTGACAAAGCAGACAACTCAAGGGCTGAGCAAGGGAGCCACTCTGCCAAAGCGTGTTAAGCCCGCAATTCAACGATTTTCTTTTATGAAGGCCATCTCGAAGAGCTAGCACCACTTCCCCCGTCTCCGACGGAAAGAGGAAGCTTTGTGCAAGCCTTGGCTTCTGGAAGTTAAGTACATCAAAAGTAGGTTTGACAAGACATGCGATTTCCCATTAGGACTTGACCCGCCTCTTAAAAACCAATTTCTTATATGGCACGTGTGGAAAATACAACAATATGAATGAAGACTACGTCAATGTTTATTCTCCTCTCGTAATAAACTAAAGCAGGTCCAACTTCACTTTTTGACACATTATTCCTTAAATCAGCGAGTCTCTTAAGAGTGTATTTAATAAAGAGACTTGACAATGTAACCACCTCTTTCATTTAGTTATACCCTTAGTTTTATTTTTTGCCGTACTTTTTTCTTATTCTAATCTATTTTATTACAATAACCATTTTTAGGGATACTCTTTTCTCTTGCTGTTAAATTATCACTAGTGATCATAAACAAGAATATACTAGATTTTATCTTTGGTTTTGACGTTCATCAACGGATACAATTAAACCTATTTAACTTAAGAATCTTAAAATTTGTTGGAACCTTGACTCAATACTCTTTCCTACCACATAAAGTTCTCCTTAATTAATACTTATATATCGTCCTTATATTTAATTTGAAAACCATTGTAAAGTATGAATGCAGCAAGGCCTTGGAAAACCAAAGACATTGACACTGGAAACCTGACTTCTCCTTCTAGTTGATGAATATTGACACTTCTTTGTCACATTTGCCCTATTTCAAAATGCTAAGAGCCAATCTAATGCATTTGAAGATCAACTGCAGCTTGAATTGTTGATGAAAAACTATTATCACCTAAATTTGACCTTAAGTACATTGCCCTGTTTCCGTACACTTTAGGACTTGATAAAAATATTCTATGTTTTTATCAAGAAATTAAAGTACAAAACTATCCAGAATTTACCTTAAGTACGCCATCTTCTACCCAGAGTCTCCCTGCAGCTAAAGTGGCTGCTCCCGCAAGAAAGCTTGAATGATGGAAAATTCCTTTCTTTTTCTGAATGTTCTAAAAATATAATGTTCAGAGAGAGAGAGAGAGAGAGAGAGAGAGAGAGAGAGAGACCTTACCCCTTCAATGTAGAGTTTCTTGGATGTGCTTACTACAAAGATATTTTTCAACTGTGGCGATACATGGTGAAGAGGTGTTCTGGTCATATTGCTCAATATTTTTCCATCAATAACCACATACTCGTAATATTCTCTCTCTTGCTGATTACATCAAAAAAGAATAATAAAAAAAAATGTTGCAAGGGTTAGAGTAGAATAACATTTAAGAAATATAGTTACTTTATTCATAATATAATCAAGAGATCACTAAAACAGTTACATCACATACTCTATTCATCAAGTATATATTTAGCAAACGAATAGATTATTATAGATTAAATTGAATAATTTATTTATCAAAAGCAATTAGTAATATGAAATAGGAAAAACGGAAACAAGAATAACACAAGATTATAACGTGCTTGATGTAACAATATAATAAATAAGATATTAACTCCAAATTTTCTTTACTATCTAATGATATGCGTTAAATATGCCGTGAATGTAAAAAAAATAATAATAATAAAAATAAATTGAAATCTCGTGCAAAAGGTAAAGCAATTATGATAGCATACTGGTCCTAAATACTTGACACACTATTGATCAAGATTTGATCTAGAGCACACTTCAAGATCCACCTCTTTGCCATCTCCAAAATCCAACCTGTTAAAAAATAGATATGTTGAAGTTTCAATATAATGTGTTTTCCAATTTAGGTTATATGGAACCAACTGCACACTTTTTCACAATAAAATAAATGCAAAGCACAATCAACAAATGCGATTATCAGTGTAAAAACAAAGTGTATTCTCATTCATTTTGACAATATAAGTAAAGGTAGAAACGAACTTGATACGACTCATTTGACACCAATACTTGACCGCTGTGTTTGAATGCAACAAATTATTTCCAACTTCTCTTACCAGAAAAAGAAATTCTGACTAGTAGAGCTTTTAAACCACTCTTTAAAATATAGATTTAAGTTGTTCCCATGTCGATGCCTTGGATCAATCTGCATAAAATAGCATAACTTTCTAACGTTAACTTCACAAATATCATTATCATCAAAGGGCCATTATCAGGAAAAAGTTCAGACAATATAATGTAAAAATCTAGTAATTAAGTGAAGATAATTGAATTCTGGAAAACAGACTCTCAATTATAAACTGTCATGAGGAAGATGAGAATGACGTCTAGTTATCATACAACTTCTAATGTCTTGGCCAACAAATATGTTACAATGAGAGGACAAAAGATCACCATAAGGATAAGCTAACCTTAAAAACTCTAAGATGGCAAGAAGAAAGAGTGACTCACAGCTTCAATCCAGTGTTTCAAAACCAATGTACGCGCCTCGTTATCTATAGCTAAGCCCTTTCCTACCTGTCCATTTATTTAGTTAAAGACAAAACATCAAATGCAGTGACTATCAATACAATCATCTATTGAAGCCAATAATTGTTAATTTTCCATTTCTCCTTTTCTTAAAAATATTTCGACTTTCTTTCATATAATTAATACTAATCCAAAATAGTTATACGATTGAATCTTTCATACTTTGGAGGGATTCATAATGACTCGCTTCCACCACAAAGCTGTTGTTTCAGGCTTCAAGAAGTCGTCGAACGGTAGGATATTGTTATTCCGTTGTAAAAACGCCATTGCTATAACCACCTTCAATTTCACCATGAAAATTTTGAAAGCGTTACACCCATTGATGTAGCATAATTTTTGTGTGTACTAAAAACAAAATCCACAATACTATGCTTTGGTGGATGGTGGGATTGAACTATTTGCAACATCGTTTGAGAATTTTTCATCGTCTTAGGGTTTTTATTTCTAGTGGGCAGAATATTCTGTGGGAAAAATATGTTTACCCTTCTTCGAGTTTAAACCAATTCAATGAAGGCCGGTCAAATGAAGATAGAAGATCTTGGAAAAGAGAAAGCGAGAGAATTGGAGATCAGAGTGAGAATTTTGTTGATGGCTTTAGCACAACAGGGTTGTGAATTTCTTTTAACCTTCTTTGGGTTTAAGCCAATTCAATGAAGGCTGGCCAAATGAAGATAGAAGATCTTGGAAGAGAGAGTGAGAATTGGTGATCAGAGTGAGAATTTTGTGGACGGTTCTAGCTCAACCGGGTTGTGAATTTTGTTGATGGTTTTTGCTCAAAAGGGTTTTGCCTATTTGTTCGTGTCGTGTCGTGTCCAATGGATATTATCTTTAATCAAAAGATTATCTAGTCTGTTTTGGCCGCCAATTCAATGAAGGCTGGCCAAATGAAGATAGAAGATCTTGGAAGAGAGAGTGAGAATTGGTGATCAGAGTGAGAATTTTGTCGACGGCTCTAGCTCAACCGGGTTGTGAATTTTGTTGATGGTTTTTGCTCAAAAGGGTTTTGCCTATTTGTTCGTGTCGTGTCCAATGGATATTATCTTTAATCAAAAGATTATCTAGTCTGTTTTGGCAAAGGAAGCTCGTATGGCTGATTAGATACAGGGTGTTAGTGATAAGCATTTACCTTTGGAACCTGCAGAATCGATCCAGTTGAAACCTCAGACACAAGACAGTGATAAGCTTTTACATTTGGAACAAGTTTTTTCCTCTCCCCAGACCTGCAGAATTGGTCAAGTCACAGATCCCAGTGAATCTCTTTTTTCTTTCAAGTCTTTGGAGAGTAATTATTTGCCTTCAAGAGTGATAAGCTCCTAGTGAGACTCTTTTTAGTGTTATCCCATTCTTTGTGTTTGCTTTGTTCATGCGAGGTAATAGTTCATTTTTGTTAAATTTTTTTCGTTTAAAAGCTTGAGCAAGTTTACATCTTTTTAAATATTACTTTTGACTTGTCCTTCATTTTTTTTTTATTAATCGATGATGATGAGATCTAAATTTAAATTATTTGTACCATGTTTGAAAATGAATCAATTAGCTGTGCAATTCTGTGGAAAAAAGGAATTTCGAACACAAGGGATTATAAAACATTAAAGGGGAACTTATGGTAATAATAAACCTATTAAAATCTAGCTGCATTGACTGCATATTTGTGCATTTGTTCCATGAAAACTGATGCTTTAGAAGAAAAACCTTCATTGTTCAAAGAAATAGCGTGTTTCCTTTCCTAACTTCTAACCAATTGCATTTTAGATAATTCTATTTCTTTCCAATGTGAAGAGGAAAATGGTAGAAGCCCTAAAAAATGAAAAGACAATATTACTCTTATAAATACATTAATATCTAACAACATCTAAAGGCAATACTACTCTTATACAATACATTAATATATAACATCCCGATCAAACACATGGTGCCAGAGTTTTAAGCATCGAAAGTTCGTTAAGACGAAATTGAAGACGAGCCATGATATAAGAATTCATCATGAAGAAGCTGTCTGCCAATTCATAGTAGAAAAATGTTCAAAGGAAATTAGGTTTAATGATTATAGTAGTTACGGTAATGGGAACAAAGAAAATTAAGTTCTCCTCACCTAAAGCAATACTATTTATTACGAGATTAGCAAAATGATATACCAACAGTACCCCACCACAACACCAACTGCACCCACCTTCCTTTCTAAAGGTTGAACCCCAACCTTTTCATTTTGAATAGTTGACAGTTTCCAATTTTTCATCAGTCATTGCTTATTATTATTCATTTTCGGTATATATTTGATTGATTTCTTAATGTCATTTTTATATCATTTCTTGCACTTCAGATTACTAAGGTGAAATTATGATTTTGCAAGTTTAGGGTTTTTTCCTACTTTAACTTTGGCTAAATATATATTCACACCACATTTTCTTATAAACTTGACCATATTTTATTTAATTAGATAAAAGATTCATAATATTTACTTATTCTTACACTTCTTATCATCAACATTTAATTAATTAGCACATCTTATTTTTTATGACGATTTTCCATCCAAAATTTACATTAAGATGGATTAAAAAGACTAATTGGAGCACAACAAATACAAATCGTGGCTACATATTTATCTCATATTTTAAAGCACACTAACAAAATTTCTGAATGAAAACATCATCAAGAAAAAGATGTTCTAATTAATGAAAGTTTATGGATAAGAATGCAATAAAAATGGAGTAAGAGGCATTAATGTAACAATGAATAAATATTTGACCATTTTAATACAATTAAAATGTAGGGCATTATAGAAAATAAGGCGGTCTCTATATAGCTACCCTTAAACTCTTCATATCTGAATCAGTATGCTGCGAAATCAACAATTTTTTTATTTTTATTTTTATCTTTTTATTATTTTTTTAATCAAAAGTCAATTTTTGACATTCGTGCTCGAATTAAGAAGCCTTGATAATAAAATGTTTAGTATTTCTACGAAGAATCAATTTGTGTTTGGTTTTATTCTTCGCTATCATTAAATTTTCAATTTTAACTGCGTCAACCGAACATGTTTCTTAAGTTTATTTCTGGAGATACTTAATTGTTATCTAGTATAGAAATGAGTGTTTATTGAGTCAACTTTTTTTTTTTTTAATAACAGGGGAATCCGCACCCGTTACCCTTCGAGTGCGCACTGTGTAAACCTT
>NW_019264346.1:271058-292133 GCF_002742605.1 Olea europaea var. sylvestris | reverse complement strand
GTAGAGCTTTTAAACCACTCTTTAAAATATAGATTTAAGTTGTTCCCATGTCGATGCCTTGGATCAATCTGCATAAAATAGCATAACTTTCTAACGTTAACTTCACAAATATCATTATCATCAAAGGGCCATTATCAGGAAAAAGTTCAGACAATACAATTTCAAAATCTGGTAATTAAGTGAAGACAATTAAACTCTGGAAAACAGACTCTCAATTACAAGCTGTCATGAGGAAGATGAGAATGACGTCTAGTTATCATACAACTTCTAATGTCTTGGCCAACAAATATGTTACAATGAGAGGACAAAAGATCACCATAAGGATAAGCTAACCTTAAAAACTCTAAGATGGCAAGAAGAAAGAGTGACTCACAGCTTCAATCCAGTGTTTCAAAACCAATGTACGCGCCTCGTTATCTATAGCTAAGCCCTTTCCTACCTGTCCATTTATTTAGTTAAAGACAAAACATCAAATGCAGTGACTATCAATACAATCATCTATTGAAGCCAATAATTGTTAATTTTCCATTTCTCCTTTTCTTAAAAATATTTCGACTTTCTTTCATATAATTAATACTAATCCAAAATAGTTATACGATTGAATCTTTCATACTTTGGAGGGATTCATAATGACTCGCTTCCACCACAAAGCTGTTGTTTCAGGCTTCAAGAAGTCGTCGAACGGTAGGATATTGTTATTCCGTTGTAAAAACGCCATTGCTATAACCACCTTCAATTTCACCATGAAAATTTTGAAAGCGTTACACCCATTGATGTAGCATAATTTTTGTGTGTACTAAAAACAAAATCCACAATACTATGCTTTGGTGGATGGTGGGATTGAACTATTTGCAACATCGTTTGAGAATTTTTCATCGTCTTAGGGTTTTTATTTCTAGTGGGCAGAATATTCTGTGGGAAAAATATGTTTACCCTTCTTCGAGTTTAAACCAATTCAATGAAGGCCGGTCAAATGAAGATAGAAGATCTTGGAAAAGAGAAAGCGAGAGAATTGGAGATCAGAGTGAGAATTTTGTTGATGGCTTTAGCACAACAGGGTTGTGAATTTCTTTTAACCTTCTTTGGGTTTAAGCCAATTCAATGAAGGCTGGCCAAATGAAGATAGAAGATCTTGGAAGAGAGAGTGAGAATTGGTGATCAGAGTGAGAATTTTGTGGACGGTTCTAGCTCAACCGGGTTGTGAATTTTGTTGATGGTTTTTGCTCAAAAGGGTTTTGCCTATTTGTTCGTGTCGTGTCGTGTCCAATGGATATTATCTTTAATCAAAAGATTATCTAGTCTGTTTTGGCCAAGGAAGCTCGTATGGCTGATTAGATACAGGGTGTTAGTGATAAGCATTTACCTTTGGAACCTGCAGAATCGATCCAGTTGAAACCTCAGACACAAGACAGTGATAAGCTTTTACATTTGGAACAAGTTTTTTCCTCTCCCCAGACCTGCAGAATTGGTCAAGTCACAGATCCCAGTGAATCTCTTTTTTCTTTCAAGTCTTTGGAGAGTAATTATTTGCCTTCAAGAGTGATAAGCTCCTAGTGAGACTCTTTTTAGTGTTATCCCATTCTTTGTGTTTGCTTTTGTTCATGCGAGGTAATAGTTCATTTTTGTTAAATTTTTTTCGTTTAAAAGCTTGAGCAAGTTTACATCTTTTTAAATATTACTTTTGACTTGTCCTTCATTTTTTTTTTATTAATCGATGATGATGAGATCTAAATTTAAATTATTTGTACCATGTTTGAAAATGAATCAATTAGCTGTGCAATTCTGTGGAAAAAAGGAATTTCGAACACAAGGGATTATAAAACATTAAAGGGGAACTTATGGTAATAATAAACCTATTAAAATCTAGCTGCATTGACTGCATATTTGTGCATTTGTTCCATGAAAACTGATGCTTTAGAAGAAAAACCTTCATTGTTCAAAGAAATAGCGTGTTTCCTTTCCTAACTTCTAACCAATTGCATTTTAGATAATTCTATTTCTTTCCAATGTGAAGAGGAAAATGGTAGAAGCCCTAAAAAATGAAAAGACAATATTACTCTTATAAATACATTAATATCTAACAACATCTAAAGGCAATACTACTCTTATACAATACATTAATATATAACATCCCGATCAAACACATGGTGCCAGAGTTTTAAGCATCGAAAGTTCGTTAAGACGAAATTGAAGACGAGCCATGATATAAGAATTCATCATGAAGAAGCTGTCTGCCAATTCATAGTAGAAAAATGTTCAAAGGAAATTAGGTTTAATGATTATAGTAGTTACGGTAATGGGAACAAAGAAAATTAAGTTCTCCTCACCTAAAGCAATACTATTTATTACGAGATTAGCAAAATGATATACCAACAGTACCCCACCACAACACCAACTGCACCCACCTTCCTTTCTAAAGGTTGAACCCCAACCTTTTCATTTTGAATAGTTGACAGTTTCCAATTTTTCATCAGTCATTGCTTATTATTCTTCACTTTCGGAATATATTTGATTAATTTCTTAATTTCATTTTTCTATCATTTCTTAATATCATTTTTATATCATTTCTTAAACTTTGGCTAAATATATATTCACACCACATTTTCTTATAAACTTGACCATATTTTATTTAATTAGATAAAAGATTCATAATATTTACTTATTCTTACACTTCTTATCATCAACATTTAATTAATTAGCACATCTTATTTTTTATGACGATTTTCCATCCAAAATTTACATTAAGATGGATTAAAAAGACTAATTGGAGCACAACAAATACAAATTGTGGCTACATATTTATCTCATATTTTAAAGCATGCTAACAAAACTTCTGAATGAAAACATCATCAAGAAAAAGATGTTCTAATTCATGAAAGTCTATGGATAAGAATGCGATAAAACAGGAGTAAGAGACATTAATGTAACAAACAATGAATAAAGATATAAGAATTTTAATACAACCAAAATTTAGGGCATTATAAAAAATAAGGTGGTCTCTATATGCCACCCTTAAACTTTATATTTTGCCCTTTTACGTGATCTTTTTACTAAATAAAGTATTCAAATTGTATACCTTCACTTCTTTATATCTGAATCAGTATGCTGCGAAATCAATGATTTATTATTATTATTATTTTTTTTTTATCAAAAGTCAATTTTTGACATTCGTGCGCAAATTAAGAAGCCTTGATAATTAAAACTTTAGTATTTCTACGAAGAATCAATTTGTATTTGATGTATTCTTCGCTACCATTAAATTTCACTTTTAACTGCGTCACACCCGAACATGTGTCTTAAGTTTATTTTTGGAGATAGTTAATTGTTGTCTTGTATAGAAATGAGTGTTTATTGAGCCACCATCGTCGACACAACAGTAATGTTTCGAGATAGAAGTTCTTGATTTCGTGTGTTGTTAATTTCTTATTACGAGCTAATGATTATTAAAATAACAAGTTTTTAAGAGGAAGAAAAAAAGAATATATGATATTGAGAAGGCTTTTAAAGATATAATTTTTCCAACTAGAACCATATGTTATTCTGATTTTAAAGTGTTTATTTTAATAATTTTGATTTTGATGTTGTTTCATGGTGTGGTTGCTCATTGATATTTGCTTCGTTAAAAAAAATACCGTGACTAAATTGTCCTCCAACTGAATACGATTGTTGGCTCTGTCATTGCGAAAGTATGAGTTAGAATTAGGGTGTGACCGAATTTTATTTGGAAGACTATGCGGGAATTCTATTTGAAATTTAGTTGGAAATTCTAGTTGAAGTCTATTGAAAATTTAAGTTGGGAATTCAATTTGGAAATTCAATTGAGAGTTTGGAATTTGTTTAGAACTTGAAGAAGACATGAAGGAGTCCAAATTGCAATAGAAGAGGAAGAAATCATACAAGGAAAATGAAACAATGAACAGGCCATCGCTACGTGCGCAGCTCTCGCTCGAATTTCAAGAACAGGAGCATCAATGCTCATTTTCCATGAGGTGGCCGCTCAAGCTGTAGGCCATGGCTTGACAGTTGCGAGATCGTCACTCAAGCGGCGATCTTATCTGTATTTTGAAGATTTCTCGTTCTTAACAAATTTTTGAATCCTATTTTATTTCAAACACTCCATTATCGTATAGAATTTTTATAGTTGAATTTTTATCATATATTAGGCTCTTATTCACACTATACATATGAGGAGTAAACCTATAGAAAATCCAATCCTTACATTAAACAATAATTTGTAATCCTCTATTATTCATATTAATAAATTCTCATCTTCAACCCATTGTGTATTTTTACCTTGTAAATCTTGTGTTCCTATTTAATTTTCATATTGCCATAGTATAATTGTTTCTTTATTTACTAATCAAGGGGCGACAATTCGATACATAATTTTTAACAAGTGGTATCAGAGCGAGTTTCGATCAACTAAGTTCGAGGCTTGATTTTTGTAATAGCAACTATGAAGTGTGATATTTTGTTGCTAGATTGCAACACAAGATTTTCGCTTTAACAGATAGAGATGAAACCTATGTTCACTCAGATGGATTTGGATGTTGTATTGTTAGGATTTGACTAGATTCCCTCAACTTAGACTATGGAGGATAAACAACATAAGGATCGAAAGGCCTTATCATAGATACATCTTTATCTTTTTGAATGATATTCTTTAATGTTTTAAAGGAGAAAATTATCGCTACATTAAGGTTGAAATTAGAGCAATTACGCTTGACAAAAAGTCTAACCAGCAAATTACATCTAAACCAGCAACTGTATTGTCATCGTATGATACAAGATATATCAATGGAAGATCACCTAACTGCTTTTAAGAAGTTTACTATGCTATTTTTTTAGAGGAGAAGATGAAGCATCTTGTTAGATCCGAGGCTCATGGAAATGGCCTTATTGTATATGGTGGTTATGTGAGTGGTGGATCAAGGTCTAATTACAATAATTATTGCAAGAGATGGGGTGAATTAAGAAGAATCATTATAAGTTGCAAAATAAGGATAAATCAATTGCTGCAAAGCAGAAGGAAAAATAATCGAGAAACTTTAGTGAAGTTAGTATTGTGAAAGATAGTTACAATAAAGGAGAACTTTTGATAAATTCTAACGAAGCTCCAAATCTGATGAGAATTAGATTTTTGATATAGTTTGCCCTTTTCATATGTGTCTTAATCGAGATTTGTTTCAACATATGAAATAGTTTTGAAAGGTGTTGTGGTAATGAGTAATAATGCACATTGTAGTATAGCTGGTGTTGAAAGGGTCCAAATTAAGATGTTTGATGAAAATGTTTGAGCAGTTGATGATGTGAGACATGTTCAAGACTTGAAGATAAATCTTATTTCCTTGAACACACTTGATTCAAAAGTGTACAAGTACACTTGTGCAGGTAGATTCTTGAATGTTAGAAAAGGCGACTGTGTTATGTTGAACGAGTAAATAATGTCTCAGTTATATATCTTGCTTGGTTTTAGATAATCTTTGGATATTAATCAATAGAAATTAGGGACTCAGGTAAATTTTGGGTTTAGTAAAGTACCGTTGGAGTTTAGTTTAGAGTCTATATTAAAAAATATATCTCAAATGTGTTCAGAAGTTAAGGGAAATTTTGCTTTGCCATCACCACCAGTGGTGCCTCAGCATTCAATTGTTAGAGACAGATCGACGAGAGGTGAAGTAGGGTGTGACATGAATTTCATTTGAAAGACTGCGGGAATTATATTTGAAATCTAGATGAGAAATCTAGTTGAACTCTTTTTTGAGAATTCAATTTAGGAGTCCAAGTTGCAATAGGAGAGGACAAAATTGTGCAAGGAGAAGGAAACAACGAGCAGGCACGTAGCAATCGAGTGTCCAAAACAGGAAAATTGGCGCGCGTTTTCAGTGATGTGGCCGCTCAAGTAACGATCTAACAGTTCTCGCTTTTGGCATATTTTTTAATTATATTTTATCTCAAATACTCCATTATTATATAATCTTGTTGTGGTTGAACTCCACCACATCTTAGGCCTTTCTTTGCACTATATATGGGGGGAGTAAACCTCTAGAAAAATCAATCTTAAGGAGGCGTTTGTTTTTCATTTTTGCAAAAATGAGAATGAAAAATATAGTCGTTATAGACCCTACATAAGAGATATAAATTTAAATTTAGTGGCTTGATGTGATGGATTACGATCATATTTTTCATTTTAATGGAGAAAGGAATGAAAAACAAACAAGGGCTTACATTCTACACAATAATTTTTATTACTTCATTATTCATATTGATAAATTCTCATTTTCAGTCCGTAGTATTTTTTACCACGTAAATATTGTGTACTTATTTGATTTTAAAATTGTCATATTATAAGCATTCCTTTATTTACTGATCAAGTAGTACCGATTCGATACATAATTCTTAACAGTATGCGATGCAATGCCATAGTAGATGTATGGCCATATAAATTTAGGCATAATTTATGATGTACAATACCACATTAGATGTATTCAACCATATAGCCCTTGTGATGCTGCTTAAACATCAGCTTCTTTGCTTTATTTGAAGTTTGGAAATTTCATTCTCATTAAATTAGTCCCATGTCTGAAAGCTTCTCTGACTGTGCTCAAACATTCATAAAATTACACATCAAATAAAGATGAAAATATAGACTAATTTATGAGGATTTGGACTACTCTTATTAATAAAATTTACATTTTAAGATGAAACTTCAAAATTAATATGGTATCAGAGTCCATTAAATTTAAACGAGGAAATCAATTCGATTAAAATTTAAAAAAATGAGGACACTAATTTCAAGATAATCTGCTCAAAAGAGCCAACATCTTGTGAAAGCATGTTAAAAGATAAAATCTCACACCAAATAAAGGTAAAAATATTAGCCAATTTATAAGGACATGCTAGAAAAGGTTGCAACAAAGACGGAATTTTAATGACAATTGTCTTCCGTTGCTACTACCAACGGATTTACAACGATTTACTAACGACTTATCATTTTATTATTTTAAAAAATTACATATTAATTTACCAACAAAAGTATTTCGCCGGTACAATATCCTTTGCTAATCTGTAGGTAAAAATTTTAAAATAATAAATAATAATTGAATAATTTAGCGACAGAATTTCTCAACAGATAATTTCGTTGGAAAAAATATTAAAATCGATAAAATCATATTCCTACGAAAAACTCTGTTGGTAAATATTGGAAGTAAAATTTTAAAAGTATTATATAATTACCAACGAAAAAATTCCTTCGAAAAACTCAAAAAATTTTAATTTCCACCTAAATTTGACTTGCCTCTAAAATTTTCATTTCCTTCCATCTAAGAGTCTGTTTGGGAGTGATTTTGAGAATTGATTTTTTGACCGTTAGGAGAAAAGTGGGGTCCACCTGTGAGAGAAGATATCAAATATGACGGCTGGAATAGTAAAATAACGATAAAAAAATCAATTTTTTTGGTGAAAAAATCGGACCCAAACAGCCCCTAATTCCAACTCAAATATTTCATTTCCTCCCAAAATAAACTGCCGCCCTCCCTCCATTTCATTTCCTAACTCCTGTCTTTTGGGATTTTTGAGCCACCAATTATGGATCCCAATAACTCCAATCTCCGGCCACCATGGCCGCCGGATCTTCATACCAACTTGAAGCGCACACTTCCCTCTTCACTACCCACCCAATCATTGGCCTTAACTCCAGTAGAAATCAAGTGAAAATCGCCCAAAAACAACTTACCTACGCACTTAAAAATGGCTGAAATCTCCACTTTCAGCGACACCCAGACATGCCCATCATCCAAGTCGACCAAGAACCTAATTCCACTCCTAATGATGTATTTATAACATCAGACAATGCTGAAAATTCAAATCCATAGCAAATTTCGTCTACAGCGAAACTGGACAGTTCAAACCCAAATTCCGGCGCCGACGATGCAAACCACAATGGCGGACCACCTCCCCTACCACCGCCACATCATGAGGAAGCTTTTGCACATATGGGTCATAGCAATTTGGACTCAATATGGACGAACAGTTCATTTTGAGAGAGCATTCTATTTATATTTTTCAAGGTGATTTTTTTGTGCTTAGTGGATGATAATTTCAAGACAATATACTATTAAAATTCATCTGGAGTTTAGCTTTTTCCCCCTTGGATTTTTGTTCCTGAAATGTATGTTTATTGGATTTGTTTTCTCCATTATCATAAATTCTTAATTTCAAGACATTTTTAGTATCTTGGTCATGCGGTTAATCGTCGAAAGGCAATACAGTATCTTAGAGGTCCTTTCGCTGAGATATGCCTTTTATTTAAATTCTGGTTTAGTAATCCATTTTATGTGATTCACTAATCACTATGAATGGGTTGGATTGATAGATGAATGGGTTGCTCACTTTTTTTATGATGTTGATTATTGGATTTCAACCTTTTTCTTTTTAACTTTTAGTTTGAACTTTAATGTATGAAATTTTTAAGAAAATAATTATTAAAATAAATTAATATATATTTTTCTAAGATTTTAATTCAAAATAGCGACGAAAATCCGTTGGTAATCATAAACGGACAAAATCCGTAGCTAATTTGCAACAAAAAAATTTTGTAGCTAATTAGCGATAGAAATAGCCGTAGGTGAACACCGACGGCCACTTTCGTTGCTAAATTACCGACGACATGAGTAATTCGTCACTAAATTAGCAATAGGCATATTACCGATGGATTTCCCGACCGATCAAATCCATTTGTGAGAAATCCATTTGTGAAAGCCGTCAGCGACGGAATTTAAGGCATTTGAGACGGAAATTTCTATCTTTGAAGCTGCATTTTTATGTAGTATCCTTTTAATAAGATTGACTTTTTAGGATGAAACATCAAATTTTGATACTTTTGCCATCATAATTCCCCAACATTTAGATCATGGCCATTTTCCGTATTGCATGAAATTTCATAAAAAAACACATAACAGCAGGTATTTGACAAGGAGAGCGATTTATGCTACTGGTACAGGATCGGGAATAGACTAAAAACAGGGGATGAGATGCCTCAGCCTTCCCATATATTACCAAGATATCCTGTGATCAAACATTCATAGTGATTAATTTTGGCCGGTTCTTACGGTAAAACCCTAGTTCGATTGTCAAACGTTCCCCAATTCACTGATTTTCAAGCCAGGGTTTGTTCACTATGATACAACCAATAATTTGACCGACATAATTTTTACAGTAAGTGGCAATTTTCAGGTGAAATTGCTAATATAATCACCTTACTATCGAGTACTTGAGAATAGAATTATGCAAATATTATGGAATAACGCATGTGTGTTAATAAGTGTGTGCCAGAAAGAATGACAAAATGTGTTGGTATGATGTCATTTGATAAAAAAGTTGATTATGTTTTAAACAGTCCAATGATAAGTTGTTATGTGATATTATATTAAAAATTATGTCAACCATTATACCTATATAGTATATTATGCTACATAAACGAGGATAACTCGTTCAAGAATTATGGAGTTGGCACGGTTGGATAACAACATAATTATTGTATCCTTGTGTTATGGAGGAGAAAGTAATAAAAAAAAAAATGTAAAATCTAGTATGTATCCTTCTTTGGAAAGGGAACTAATTCGACTTTCACACCGATCTAAAGCTTTGAGGTATGCTTTTCTTTCATGAAATCTTTCTATGGAATACAGCCTCATTTGGCCCCATTTTGTGGAAATGAAAATGGGTGGAATATTGTTTTCTGAAAAAATAAGTGGTTTAAAAATAAGGAAAAATTTTCAATTTACGTATAATATTATTTTATAGAAGATTGTATGGTTGAAAATAGGAGAAAAAATGAAATGTAATGCAATGCAATGGAAATTAATAGGGGCCAAACGTATCTTTGCTGCCCTTTTTGATGAGATGATGCTACTTATGAATTTAATAATATTTACAAATTCTAGGTCGATGCAAAACACCGCTATGATAGTTTCTTACCTCTGTATTACATAAAATGATTTTTCTCGTGAAAAAAGTTTGAACTTAAATATATCGATCAAGTAGTGGTGCCAAAACTAAATCTCGAGCCCAACTTGTGTGGTGCTGGTAGGTGGTGGATGGGCGTAGGGATAGGTGAATTAATTTTAAAGATAAAATATATTTTTGTTGAAGAATATTTTAAATTGTCTTAAGTGAGATTAATTTGCACTTCATAAAAAATTTGAAACTCTATATATAATTTTTTATATCATTTTTTCTTTCTATTTGATTATTTAAAGAGGAAGATAAATTAGTCATTTTACAATGTTTTAATGCCCAAAAAAAAAAAAGGATGGTAAGGATTTTTTCTACAAAATAAAAAGGTTGGCTTGAGTGCATGAATGTCAAAATTAAAACTATAAGGATAATTTAAGCAATGAAGGCAAAAGATAAAGATTTTTTATGCCAATTACTCATATTTCATGGAATGATTTATCGAAACATGACAGAAATAACCAACTCTACAAGAAAGATTTGAAATAAGGGCGTAAATGTCAAATTTAAAATGATATGGACTATTTTAGAAATGAGTGCAAACGATATTTTTTTTTTTTTTTTTTTGCTAATAATCCTAGATTTTAGATCACGTATAAATTATTTGTCATAAATTATTTATTTTATTTATCATATATTATGTATTGGTCATAAATTAATCATTTTATTGTTAACAAACAATCTTCATCAAACCCCCCATTTCAACTTAATTTAACCCAATCCACCATCGGCACCAATCAAACATTGTACCACCTCACCACCATCAAGTCGCCACTACCACCACCAACATCACTATCTGTATCACTAGCACCAGCACTATCATCATCAGCACCACCACCATCGCACCACAACAACCAATGTCACCTCCACCTTGCCATCATCCCACTCAACCACCCCATATCTCTACAACACCTCAACCACCATCCCCACCAAAATTTCCCCAAACTCATCTCCTCGATCACCACTACTGCATCATTACCATTGCCTATCTCAATAATCACCCCCAACACCTCCTCAAACCCACCATCTTCTTCACATCTACCACATCACAATCATTAACATTACACCAAGTAGAAGAATAGAGAAATAGAGGAAATTACAAAAAATATATCATTGCTGCGCAAGAAGCAGCGACGATGGACGCGTATCGTTGCTATGCACAAAAGCAAATCATCGTTGTGCACGAAACAGTGGCAATGGAAGTGCATCACCATTTTTTCATCCATAGCGGTGCCACGGTCACAACATTACGGTGCCTGTTGTCCCGCACACGATTGCTGCTATTGCGCTTGTCACCGATCGAGGTTGAAAGAGTGAATGACGAAGATAAAATGGCAACAAGTTGAAAGTGAATTAACATTTGTGGGTTGAATGGAATGGAGGTAGCAAGTTACTTAATTTGATAATATTCTTATTGATATTAAAAAATAAATTGTGATCTGATTTTTATATATATAATTCTTATATTTGATTTTTTATGTTGGAAGTCGAAAAAAATGCTTGAGGGTAGTTTCCACTTTTCTTTTTTTCTTTTCAACTCATGTTTTGTGTGACTTAAAATTTACTAAAATTTAAGTCAAAGATCATAAATTAAATTTAATCACATATTTTATGGAATTCACAATTTTTCAATTCACAATTTTATCAACTTTTATCAAACTTTATTATAAATTTAATTTTTAACTCCACCAAACTGGGATTTAATTTTGGCCAATATCAAAATTTCTCAAATTGAAATTGGCATATAACCTAGTTAATTAGTTACTAGCATTAATCCAGTTAAGTCATCGAGTCATTGGTTCAAACAATGAGTTGATATTTATTATATACTAGTCAAACTTTAACATACATTGCACATTATTCTAAAATACTTTATAAGTGAGAAGAAAATTGTACTCTTAAAACTCAATTTCTATTATTCAAATTTTTTTGAATGATGAAATACTATAAATGAGGGATCTTTCTATATTACATTTGATCCATAAAACTTAATTGTTAATATATAAATTTAAACACCCATTAAAATTTCTAGATATATGAATATGAATAAATTCATTTATAATAACTTTAGAATCATATAATTCAAGATTCATCAAGTGAAATTCATTGAATCTAGGTTAACGTGAATGTTAATTAATTGAGAATTAATAATACAAATTTCATAAATGACAATAATTATATAGTATTTATTACATATTAAAAACAAAAAGTAATGTATTATTGAAATAATTGAATTGTAGGGAGTTAAAATCGTCCAAAAAAATGATTCTACCTTGATGTGTTATTTTAATATTTTATAATTATATATTATATTTTAATAGATTAAACTCCTTGACCTAATTTACTTGTTTCTCTGTTTTTAAAAAAAAAAATTAATAATAACAAAAGAGTTTATCAAAATATTAATAATTGTTAAAGCCAAAAAATAAAGAATTTGTTCTGTTTTTAATGTATATACTGTGACATTATTTTTTTAAAAAAATGTAAGACATATAAAAGTTGAATAATCATTGTTGACTTTTTGTTTCAAAAAAGAAATATTGATATACAATAATTGCCCCCAGAGTCTGGCCTATGTTCGAATTCGGTCTCTAATGTTTTTCTTCTTCTTCATTATTATTATTATTATTATTATTATTATTATTATTTTTAGCATGAATATCTGCAACTTGTGGTTCTATGCGAAAAGGGTCATTTTTCAATTTTCATAGTTTGTACAATTTTTTTGTCATATATTTTTCTAAACCTTTCATTAATTAGTATATTTGTCACTAGTGATGGTTTTGATCCAAAAAAATTTAATAAGAGTGCATAAAAATACTTATTTGTACCTTATATCTAAAATAAGTGAAAAATACAAAAGTTCGACAAAATATCTACCTCTCATTTCAAAGCGAGCTAAAGGAATATCAAGGATAAAATATACAAATTAATTCAAATTGAACACGAGAATGCACGAAAAAAAATTTGAGGGAAAAAGTGCGACAAATGAACACAGTTTAGAGCTATTGTGTGTGATGGTGGGACAAACAAAAACTATGATTTGAAAATATAATTATCCGATTAAAAATTATATTTTATCCCCAAAAAAAAATGAAAATCCTATAATGCCCTTCCCTTTAGTTAAATAATTAAACAATAGGAGAAAATAAGGCAAAAAAATGAAATAACCTATCCCATACAACCAATCATTAAAATGGATTGTACAAAGAAAATGCAGCAATAAAAATAAAACAAAAATATAAATGAAAGAATAGCAGAAGACCGAACGTAAGAGTTTATGCGGTCAGAGAAAGAAGTGGTGAAACTTTAAAAAAGAAAATAATAAGGAAAAGACAAAAAGTCTCCAACCTCAATCTGCGGAAACCAAGTAGGAAAATAATGCCAGTGTATCAAATTTTTTGTCGGCCTGTAAGCAAATCAATAGAGGGAAAAGCAAGTCGCAGTTTGCAACCGAAAGAGTGTTGCTTGGAAAAAAAAGTGGGGGCGGGGAGGGGGGGAGTGGGGAGGGATTTTGTCCCCTTAGTTTGAGTTTGTGATTGTACGTGTGAGTAAATTATATGAGCTAGATACTTAATTTCTATTTGATAATTATTATTTGGAAAAAAATAATAATAATTTGAATAGTGATTTTAAGAGAATGCGTAGTTTAAAAGTAGAAAACAATTTTGAATTTAGGCGCAGCATATTTTATGGTGTGAATATGTGGTTGAAAATGAATAAGTGGAAAATTGAGTTTTCAAATAATGGTTGTCAAACATGGGTTTAATTGTGCGTTTATTAATTATTTTAGGAGAAAATTCAGTATTGGACAAGAAACGATGAAAATGAACTTAAATCATCTAGACGGATGACAATTGGACGAATTGGAATTCATGAACCAATCTATCAAGTTTGGAAGTTGAAGGCTTGCCTTGCAATATTGGAGGACATGAGTTAAACTAGAAACCAAATCAAGGACCAGAGTGCACATTCTAAAATGGTCAACATTGGTTTGATCGCAAGGGTTGATTGGGGTGAATTCAATAAACCATATGATCTCACTGAAACATGCTGTGCTATCGCAATGGTCAACGGAACCCAGAAAATTACTTTCCCAAATTTGATTCAACCTCTAATTTTTTATCATCTTGTGACATGATTTTAGTTCTGTTAAAGGTCTATTAATAGGATTCTTTCATTTAAACGCGCGCGCGCGCACACACACACACACACACACATATATATATATATATATATAGAGAGAGAGAGAGAGAGAGAGAGAGAGAGATTTTCTTGAGGCAAAAATTACATAGATTCAGACATCAATGATAAAGACTTGAGGCTCTAAATTGAGATTTTGAAGGTTCAAGTTAATCAATTAGTCAAGGGTGCAATTATCAAGAAGGGAGTTGAAGTAAGGTAGTAGGGATTCATCTTAATTCATTGTATTGAATCCAATGATGCTTTCAGTCCTTTTGTTAATTGATTCAACAATCACAAGTGGCTAAATACTTTGTTGTCAGTAAGGATTATGTATCATAAGTTGATGTTTATTTAATTTAAAAGATTTCATATAATTTGATTATGTGTTAATTGCTTATTGTTTTTGTTAATTGGCGATGAAGATTCCTAAATTCAAGATCTTTTTGTTAAATCACTTAATCCAACATTTTAAACTATTGAATAAGACCACAAGTATATTATTTAAATTTATGTTGAACGAGTTAATAGATAAGTCTGCAAGTTGATCAACTCACATATTGCAAAGGAAACTAATTTCAATGAATTATGTATCTATCATTAACCCATAAGAATCTACAAAAATAATTACTAGTGCATATATATATATCTCTAATTTCAGAATAAAGACGAAGGAAAACTATTGAAATTGTAAGTCTTAACAGTAAGAAGTTTTCTCTTTTAAATTAATGTCTCAAATTATGTTGTTACCCATAACAGGGAAAGAATAATATTGCAATTATTAACAAAAATCTATATTTGAATTCTTGGGTAGAAAATAGCTTTTACTGTATTTTAATAAAAATTGATGAAATTTGTGTCTTAAAATTTGATAAAAGTTGCAAAATTCATTTATATTGACAACAATTTGAAAAAAAATAATAATAATAATAATAAAATAAAAAAATAAAAAATTTGAAACTGAAACAGACAAGATCTACGATTTGTTATAAGACAGGGGAACAAGAATAAAGTTAATTGCCAATCCCGTTGGACCCAAATCTAAGAAATACCTAATTAAAGTGCTGCTACACAAGTAGGGTCATTCATGCAGCACGCCTCTGTTTTCAATCCCTATTTGAATTAACATATTGATTCGTCTTAAAGGCAAACGACCGCTAATCCGTAAAGAGAAAAAGAGGCGGGGGCCGAGGGACCTACACCCACACTCAATTATTTTTATACGGCATTTTTTTTTTAATAAAATTCTTTTTTTTACTAGGGGGAATTTCATTTCATTTTTTTTTTTTGGGTCAATGTATAGTCAATATATAAAGGTTGAACTCCAACCTTGAGGGCTCCATCGTCCCGCCCTTAAAGCTTTGTAAGGGAGGTAAATCGCGGGATGTGCCCCATCAGGTCAGGGAACAAGAGCTACCTGTACACTGTGCTTACAAGGAGTCCAATTTCATGTCTTAGGAATCGAACCCTCACACTGCGACTACCAGCAAGGCATGAGATAACCTTACTTCTGTCCTTTATACCATTGGACTATGCCCCGAGGGCCTGTATCAGTCAATATATGTGTGTGTGTATTTATTCTATTTTTTTATCTAATACATATTGAAATAGAATATTTTCATGTCATACTTTTAACTTTGAAGAGACAACTTGAATTTGGTCAATAATCCCATCATTCACTGGTAAAACCTTAAAAGACCTTTCTCGCCCAGGGGATTAATTAAGCTCATTTTGTTTCTTTTTAAAGTAAAGTTCTTTAACTTTCATATCTATTTTCAACAGTTACGGACCCCACACAAAAGATAGAAATTCAAATTTGGTGGCTTGATGTGATGGATAACTATTTCATTGAAACATTATTTGACAAAAATGCCAACAAATGAAAAAAATACAAATAATTTGAAATAATAAAATATTGTCTCGTTAAAATCTTATTAAGAAAATTCAGTGCGACAAAATTTGATCGATAGAAAAAGAATACAGCTACGTTCCCTGATTTCAATTTGTGTATCAAGCGATGTCAATGTCTTCAATATTGATATCTTGTATGTCAATGTCTTTAAAAAACACCATCTTTATATGAAATATTTGTCAACCTTTATTGATTATAGTAACATAATGATTCTAAAAATAGCTCTTGTTGATATCTTCAGGTGTCTCATATATATACGAGTATTATTTTGATATTAAATGTCTTGTATGTTATGGACATTCATCACACAAAAAATATGCTTTGTTAAAACCTTATTAGAAAAAATCTTGTTTGAAAAATCTTAATAAAGGAAAAAGAGTACGTTATTCTTTTGAATACGCAATAAAAGTTATCTAATTAAAAATTTTATCAAGAAATCCCAATATGACAAAACGTTGGTCAAGGAAAAGAACACGTATTTACTTCCCTTACAATAATATTACTTGAATTATGCTCAAGGCATATTTAAATCCTTCAACGATAGTATTAAATCTATGTAAGATGAATTGGCTGTAATTGCATTTATTATATGCGTATCAAATTTTTTGCATTGTTACATTAACAAGGTAAATACTTGTAATTACATCCACTTATCTATTTATACAAGTTTTTGCAAAATTCATTACGTAAAGAATCATGAATCCTATATCTCATATATGACTTCACTTTTTCTATTTTCATTTCGCATAAGTATATACATTTAAATGTTCGGACTGTAGATCTAAAAAATTCAGATTTCTCTAGTAAATTCAATTTGTTAGGATTGCATCATTTGATTTGGCCAATTTGATCAATATGCTTTGACAACTGTTTATAATATGATGTAATACATCATGTGCAAAAGTGTTATTAGCAACTTTTTCTTTTTGATTCTATTTTTTTCCTTATAACTCAATTTTCAAAATATTAAGTACTTGAACCTCTTATGAAAAAGGTTGAACCCCAACTTTGAGGGTCTTTACTGCTCCGTCCCTGGAGTATTGTGAGGGAGGTAAATCACGGGATGTGCTCCAGCAGGTCAGGAAACAAGAGCTCGCTCGTACACTCGTGTCCACAAAAAGTCTAATTCCATGTCTTAGGAATTGAACCCTCACACTGCGACTACCAGCAAGACATGAAATAACCTTACTTCTGTCCTTTATACCATTGGACTATGCCCCGAGGGCCTGTATCAGTCAATATATGTGTGTGTGTATTTATTCTATTTTTTTATCTAATACATATTGAAATAGAATATTTTCATGTCATACTTTTAACTTTGAAGAGACAACTTGAATTTGGTCAATAATCCCATCATTCACTGGTAAAACCTTAAAAGACCTTTCTCGCCCAGGAGATTAATTAAGCTCATTTTGTTTCTTTTTAAAGTAAAGTTCTTTAACTTTCATATCTATTTTCAACTACATATTCACACAACAAAATATTTTACACATAAATTCAAAAAAAATTCATACTTTCTAACCATATATTCTTAAAAAAAACTATTTAAATATTTTTTTCATAATAATGACCATCAAACATTGCTTAAGTCAATGTTTGAACTTTATAGTCTGAAACTCATTTTTTCTTTAAAAATACACATTCTCTCAAGATATTTTTTAGTAAAATTATCTATTATACCAAAAAATAAGCGCAAGAAGTCATTTCATAAATAAAAAATATTAGGACAAATCATTATCAAATATAATATGTGCTAACTAATTGAAAGTTAAGGACGAGAGTACACACACGAAAAAAAAATCAATAATATGTGATCAAGAATAAGTTTGAAGAAAAATAAATTCTAAAAAATGAAAACCAAATAGGAGTGTAAAAGAATGTTAACAATTTTTACCGCGAAAAAAAAAAATTGACCTTCAAATATGTGGGACAAGTAGTTTCGGAAGTGTTAAAATATGAGGACAAATGTATGGTATAATATGAAATAAATATCACAAATGCATAAAAACAAAAGATAATTGGTAGAGCAAAGGAGAATTTACTAAAAAAATATGGAAAAAGAATACAAATATTTTGTCTTTTCAAATTGTCTAACTTATCTAAATCATAATAAAGAGCTAACTATATGTAGGAAACATTTCAAATCCTAGAATAGAGTTATAGATGGACAATGATGTAGAAAAATGTGCCAAAAATGTGAAATGGACCGGATTGGATACATAGGCACTCAAGCGTCAGGCGCGCAATAGATTGCTGTAAAGAATTTAGTGCCAACGCTCGAGCGGGAAGCTAGAGTCCAATTAGTGAAAAAACGCTGAAAATTTCTCCCTAATCCATATCTTAACCTCTTCGAGTTTAGCACAAATTTCAAACTCCCAAATTGAATTTCATCTAGAATTGTCAAATAAAATTTGAAAGGATTCCCAAACAGTATTTCAAATAGAATTCGATGACACTCTAATTCTAACAAATTCCATATTGGCACGAATTTCTCTGCAATGAACAAAATTTAAAAGATTTTTCACTTTGAGACAAATTCCACTGTAACAAAGACTTTAACTCTTCAATGAAAACACCAAAAAAATTCTCCATCAAAATTTCCAAGTGAGAAAATTATCCACCGCTATCTTAAAACACAATCAGAGCAAACTCAATAACTAAGTATCTACTAAATCTCAAGCACTACTCAACAAGATTATTTTGGACATCAAAGTTGCTTGAATTATCCTTATGAGCAACAAAAAATCACAAATGATTTAATAATCACCAAATAGTGCAGAAACATGTCCTATAACAGAATCAACACAATTAACTATTTCAATATAAAGTTCTTGGCTATAATCAATATCTTCAACCATATTCAAAGTAAAAGCAACTAAATCATCATCCTTGTACCTATGTGGAGGCCTAATATTTCTCTTGAATCCATGTCTAGCAACTGAATACGATGGCAATGCTGGTAATAGTTGTCATAAAGCGGCATTATCTATAACTTTTGAATTTTGTTGATTGATCTTCATAGATTATGTAGAACCATACAAGGACCCACTTTCACCGATGTAATTGTACCATTTCAAGTCAAGAGTATTCAAGGAAATAAATTTTTTTTTCAAATCTGGACACATGTCTCATAGCATCAAGTATCCAGAACCATCAAACATTTTGATTTTAACTTTTTTTAATATCAGTTGTCTTACAAAGTATATTATTACCCGTTACCACATGTTTCAAAACTGTTTCATGTGTAGAAAACAAATTTTGATTGAGACACATAAAAAGTGTAATCTGTATCAAGAATCCAATTGTCGTCAAGTTTGGAGTTAGCTACTTCCCATTCTAATTAGTTGCAACCAATTTTTCTTTATTTTGCAACTTATAGCAATTCTTTATCATGTGCCCCTTCTTCTTGCAATAATCACAAATTTTATTACTAAAGTTAGACTTTAATTTTTCCCTCACATAATCACCATCCATAACGAGGCAATCTTCGTAAGCTTCAGATGTAGTAAGATACTTTATCTTCTTCTTAGAAAATAGAGTATCGTAGACTTTTTCAATGGTGTGAATATCTCGACTGTATAAGGCGTGTCTCTAAAATGCATATATAAAGTGGGCAACGAACCCAACAAAATCAAGCACAAATCATCTTTATCATATTTAACTTAAAATGTTTCCAAATCAAGGATGATTTTCGTAAAAACAGTTAGATGATCTTCAAGGGATGTACCTCTCCATTATGCAATAAGAATATAGACACTACTTCAAATGTAATTTGCTAATTAGACTCTTGATCTTGCACAATTGCATCAATTTCAGCAATAATTTAGTACATATCTTCTCTTTTAAAATGTCCTAAAAATATTATTTGAAAAATGAAAATGGATTTGTGATAGGGCCTTTTGACCACTACGTTGTTTCTCCTCCAACATCCAAATTTTGGGCATTTTGTCAAATCCCAACAATATATCATTGAAATCTATTTGAGCAAGCACTATTCGTATCTTTACTTGCCACATCGAAAATCTTGTGCTGCGATCTAAAAGCAAAATATCGTATTTCATGGTTTCCTTTACAAAAGATCGATATATGGCACAAAATAAAGTAAATATCACAAACGCACAAGAACGAAAGATAATTGGCATAAAAAAAGAATTCACTAAAATATGAAGAAATAATACAAAGATTTTTTGTTTGCAAATTTGTCTAATCATCTAGATCACAATGCAGAGCTAACTCTATGTAGGGAACCCTTAAAACCTTAGAATGGAAAAGGATGTTGAAAATGCGAAACGGACTTCGGCCGGATACGTAAGCCGCTTGAGCGCGCGGTGGGTGGCAACTCGCTGTAAAGAATTTGATGCCGCCACTCAAAAAAAAATTTCTCTATGGTCCATATCTTGACTTCTTCAAATTGAACACAAATTCCAAGCTTTCAAATTGAATTTCAATTAGAATTATCTAATAGAATTTCCTATAGCATTTCAAATAGAATTGGGATCACACTAATTCTAAGAGGATGAATCTCATGCATTTGGCGGATAAAAAGTCCACATTATTCCACTTTCTCGGTCGCCTATTACTAAAATTGCAAATTATAATAAAAGAGATTTTTTCTTTAACATCCCATTTTTTCAACTGGGTAAATTAACGGAACCAATTTTCTGCTGAAACCCGACTGTAGCTGGAGTTTTTCAAGATGGAATGCGTGCCCTCACGACTCAAAGAAATATAACATGACTTGAATTAAAATTAAATTATATATATAATTAACTTCTGAATTTTTGTCATGCTTAATTACAATTAATAATATCTCATATATATAGTGATTTTACTTAATCGCAGTAACAAATTCCTACAATTAAGCTATTCAATTATATAAATGCAATAAAAGCTAATACAAATTAAGGAATTGACTTTGATCCCCAAGGAAAAAAAAAAAAGATCAAAGAGTGGGAAAATTACAACAA